>NW_004567109.1:24700221-24720946 GCF_000260355.1 Condylura cristata | reverse complement strand
CCCCCTGACGACCCTATGGTCCAACCTCCTTCCTCGTGCAGTGCCTTTTTTTTTTTTTTTTTTTGGCGCCAAATCTGTTGGTTGTTTCCCCGGTTGTCTGGAGACCCTACTGGAGGCGTGCGCTAAGAGTATTGGGACAGTAGGCGCTGGACCGCAGACCCGGGCGTCAGGGCTCCGCCTATCAGCCGGCAGCCCGGGGCCGGGGGAGGAAGGAGAGGGGCAGGCGATGCAAACAGCCGCCGCTGCCCCCGGCAAGATGGCGGCCGCGAAAGCCGGGCAGGGGGCGCCAGGCGGCCGGCTTTACATCTAGTGCGGTAGGGTTTCTATAAAATGTGAACTTCTCCAGTGTCCGAACTCCCGGAACAGGGACGGCTGTTCACCGAGAGGTAAGCTTTCCGCCCACCAGTCCGTCCCTCCAGGGGAGACCCTCACACCACCCCCTCCCCGCAGACTGGCGGGTGTCTTAAGCTTCCCATGGTCCCGCTTACTTGTCGGCGGAAATCAGCTCCGCGGTGATGGCGGCAGTGGCTGTAGACTCTGCGGCCATCGTTCCCCTCAGGTGATGGGACCAGCGGGAGAAACAGAGTCAGTGAGGAAAACAGGGAATTCAGGACGCTAGAGCTCTACTCGGAGACAGAAAATGGCAGATTAGAGACCCCGCGCGGCTGGGGCCCTCTTATATACTAGGACCCTTTGCCCCGCCCATCAACTTCCGGACCCTCCCCCTGGAGTTTAAAGGGCCAGGGCTCAACAGCAATCACACAACACAACATCCCCACCCTCTGTATTAAGGTACCTTCCCTCTCTCTCTCGCCTTCTCCCCCAAAAATGCAACTTCCTGCTTCTCTAGCTAGTCGCGTACGAAGAACTGGAATCTTGGTTCTATAACTCCTGACTGGGAGTCAGCCAGCGGCTTCCACATAAGGGGAAACTAGTGCGGCTCTGCATGTCTGCAGCGAATGGTCAAGGGTCACACTTGCCTGCCGAGATGCTCGGGGGGATCACTGAGACTTTCTGCCCAGCTTCTCAGTTGTAACGGATGAAAACTCAGAAGCCAAGTGCGGACGGGTACAGCAGCAACGGCTAGAATTGATCTCGGTGAGAGACGCGCGGCTCTAAGCCTCAGTAACAACTGACGTAAGAAGATGCTGTCCCAGTATTGGCTACCGCCGAAACTACCGCGCTAGAGATTCAAAGCTGAGCTGCCCCTAAACGCGGCTGGCTCCTCCCTCGGGACGGTCGGCTGGCCCAGCCCTCTGACGCCTTGCGCCTAAATCCTCTTCAGACTGCAAATCTCACTAGCTCTGTGCTCCCAGCTGGGGGCTGAAACCTATCATTTGCCCACTTCGTACGTGGGTACTGTGCTTTAAAGCTATTGTGTTATTTAATCGTAACAGCTTTGCTTGTGAGATCGATGTTTTCGGCCCCACTTGGTAGAAATAGAAACCAAAGAGGATTCACCAGAGACTGAGTGGGGAGCAGAACAGGCAGATTGACGGAGGACACTGCTGAGGGGAGCAGCCAACACGGTAGGAGAGGTCTGCCATGCCATGTGGGTCGCCTCCCTGGCCAGGGATCAAACTCATGCTGAGGCTGTTGCAGATAGCCTCCTAGTGCTACGCTTTAACCTGTTGCGCCACCAGGGAGGATCCCACTCTCCTTTTTGCAAGAATGCTTGAGGATTTCAGAGTTTTCCCAAAGTCTTCCTTAATATTTTGATTTTAGAATCATCCTCTTTTGAAATCTAGCATCATCTTTGATTTTTTTTCAGTGATCAGAGCGTCTCCCAACACCACTTTCACTTTCATTGCTTTTTAAAAAAAGATTTATTTTTATTTAAATAAATCTTTTTTTAAAAAGTGCTGGTGGGCCCACCCTGGTGGCTAGAGAGGTTAAAGTGCAGCCCTATGAAGCTATCCGCAGCCACTGCAGCACAAGTTTGATCCCCGCCCAGGGTGCTCACCCACATAGTGTGGCAGACCTCTCCTGTCTTACCCACTCTCTCCTCAGCACTGTATTGCAGTACATCTGCCTATTCTGTTCTCCACCATGTCTCTGGTAAATCCTGTCACCCTCCACACCTGTGGCCCAAATCCCAGTTCTTGTATGCATAAATAAATAAATCTTAAAAATGAAACAAAAAATACCCATGATTTAAAAAAAAAAAAAAAAAGGCCCTTTCTGGTGGCCAACGGGTTAAAGTATAGCACTGTGAAGCTGTCCAAAGCCACTGCAGCACTGGTTCCATCCCAAGCCAGGGAGCTGACCCACATGGCATGGCAGACCTCTCATGACCTGCCCACTGCTCCCCTCAGCAGTGTACTAAATTGATCTGTCTTCTCCCCCCTCTATCTCTGGTGAATCCTCTCACCACCCTGCACCTCTGGCCTGTACCCTAGTTCTGTATGCATAAATAAATTTTTTAAATCTTAAAAAAAAAAGTGTAGAAATAGTATATTAGAAATTTCATCTTATGATAGGTTTTGCTTTCTGATATGGGCTGAATGATTTCCTTTCCCCTCAAGTTCACATGCTTAGTTCTCTTAACCCTAAATTTCTCCAAATTTAACTGTACTTAGAGACACTCATCAAAGGGAAAATTAAATTAAAATGAGTTCACTAGGAAGGACCCTAGTCCAACATGATTGGTGTCCTTGTAAGAAAGTTGGACACAAAGTGCATAGACATAAGAAGAGAATGGTAATCTGCATGCCAAAGAGAAAGGCCTGGACCAGATCCTTCCTTCAATACCCTTAGGATACCTTATCTTAGAATTCTTATTTCACATCTGTGAGAAGATAAATGCCTGTTATTTTTTTTTTAAAGATTTATTTATTTTTGCATACAGAACTGGGGTACAGGCCAGAGGCTCAAGGGCAGTAAGAGGCTTCACCAGAGACAGAGAAGGGAGCAGAACAGGCAGATTGAGGAAGTACACTAATGAGGGGAGCAGTGTGCAGGTCAGGGGAGGTCTGCCACGCCATGTGGTCACCTCGGAGCAGGCAGGAATAGAGCTCATGCGGAAGTGGCTTTAGCTTCTTAGTGCTGTGCTTTAATCCGCTGCAACACCAGGGAGGGCCAAATGCCTGTTATTTTAACCAACTATTCTGTGGTTGTTATAGCAGCCCTAACAAACTACTTTATTACTGCAGAAATCTGAATCACAAAACTGTGTGACAACTATGGAGTCACTCAAGTTACCTGGGATGGGTGGAGGTCCCAGGAGAAGACAGCTAAACTGAAGATTTAAGTAACAGGTATTACTCCCTACAGTGGGCTAAGAGATCCAATGGATTGTTCCAGGTAGGAAGGATCAAAGACAAAATACTAACTTCCAACTTTGCCTCCTTCCCGCGACTGTTTGCCACGCTAACCCTTTCTCCCCACTGCACCAGAATTGTTTTCCTAAGACATAAATAAATGACACCGGTGTGTGCCCTTACTATTACCACAGGGCTGCTGATGTCACTTTATACTCTGGTAATCACCATGAGTTCTTGTCTCTTGAAGCCATAAAAAGGAATTTGCAGACTTTTTAGATAAGCAGAGAAAGCAAACTTTGTCTTAGAGAGCAAAGAAAGGTTTATTTCAGAAAAAAAGGACAAATGGCAGACTCCCAGGTATAAAGTACCTGAGAGGGGCAAAGAAAGCCATTATGGAATCTTGCTCTGGGAATATATACTTGCTTTCTCTCATTATTCTGAAGTTCCATTGTCTATGCTTGGTTAGTTTTTGGTGGTCTCACTTAACCTGCTACTGTACTTGGGATCTTCCTATATTACATCCCTTATCTTTTGATCCAGAATGTCCTGTTGCCCTTATTACCCCTGGTCCTGGAGGATTTAACTATCTCCCTTCAGAATCTGTAGCCTTTGTCTCTGGATCTTCCCTTATTCCTCTAGTTGCCCTTATCTCTGGAGCTTAACTCTCCTGGCGTTTCTACATACATTGTCCCTAAACCTACTTGATTATCCTAACTTGCCCTGTGACTCAGTATATCTTATTATTCCTACCCAAAACCTCCATTGCTTTCTGCTGCTTTCGGGATAACAAAATCTTAACCTAGTTGCCTATGAGTCCATCACCAGGCCTCTAATGCCAGCACTATTTATGCCACTCTACCCGCCACTTTTCAGTTTTTCTCAAACAAGCCTTTCAGTAGGTTGTTCCAGCAGTTCTTCCAGTGTGAAGGCTTCTCCCCCAACAAGCCATTCCTCCCTAGTGGCCCAGTGGGTTAAAGTGCAGCACTTTAGTGGGTTGAGCCACTCAATCCCTGGGCCCGCCCCGGAGGTGATCCACATGGTGTGGCAGACCCCTCCCATCTTGCCCACTGCTCCCCTCAGCCGTGTACTTTGTTAATCTGCCTGTCCTGCTCCCCATTAGGTCTCTGGTGATTCTGCTCACAGCCCCTGCACTGCTGGTCTGTACCTCAGTTCTGTATGCATAAATAAATCTTATATTAAAAAAAAAAAGACGATTCCTACTCTTACTCCTTGTAACTAATTAATCCCAATCATACTCTAGACACTGATGGAATCAATCTTTGTGATTTTTCTGTAGCACTTCACTACACAAGTGTAATTAAACTAATTAAGCAATTAAAGTCTCTTCAGATAGATTGTAGGGACTAGGTTATAGCTATAACTCCAGGGTCTAGCATTGTATCTAATTTATGTAAGTAGCCAATAAATACCTGAACGAAGAGAAGTGGTTTAACTAAAAAACTAAAATGAGTGTTACATGACTGCAGTTTAGTGCAATTTTCCAGTCTCCTAAAATTGGTTATTAGTAATATCTGGTGAAACTAGAAGGTGTTTAAGATAGAATCTTAGGTACAAGCCTGGGGAAGCCTTTACCTCCTTATACACTGTAGGGTCTTAGAAAAATACTCCCTGTGTCCCTACCTTTCATAGTTTTGCAGATTATGACTCCCAAACTTCTGAATGTTTTGTTATTCATAGTTCTAAACCTAGGCACTAACCAGGGTGTTATGGGAACTCAAGATCCAGGCTTAGTAGTGCCACAGAACATAAAACTTTCACTGCCCTGATCTTAATCCAGAGATGATTAGTTATTAGCATTCTCGGTAAAATAAACCAGACGCCCGGAGCATGCAGTGCTCTAAACTACCACTAGATGGAGCTACGTCACAAGCATTCATACTTCAGGAGCTGCAGAAGAGGAACTGAAATACAGAATAGTTCCTCAAGATAAGGAAGTTCCAGCTTAGAGCAAGTCACACTAGGCATCCATAGGGTCTGGGGTTCCCAAGGAAAAAATGTCAATTCCAGACAAATAAGACGAGCAAGCAGTGTGGATGCTCCAATGATTTTATTAAACTCCCTCCATCTGGGGGTGGCAGGACCTGGAAAGGAAGCCAGGACGCTGTGTGGGTCTCAGTATGGATCATTAAAAGGGTACAGAGGATGCCCGGCATCTCTTGGGACCCTCTTCCCATCCACCTGGAAACAGAGATGGACAGATGATTCCATTAGCAGGGATTGACATTCCAAAGTTTCCCAAATCTTAACAACCTCATCCATGTTCAGCACTGTCAGATGACAGGGCCTGGATTCTGGCCTCATAAAATACAATGACACAGTATCACAGTAATAACAGCATTCCAGCACCAAATTCATTGCCTGGTATGTAACTGACTTTCTCCTAAGTTTTCAATTTCAGCAGAATAATATGTACTTCAACCCAACCTTGAACTCTGTAACAAAGTTGAGAATGCTTCTAGACTCCCCTTATATCATTTACTGAGAATTTATTAAAACCTCAGCAGCTGGGATTATTTTACAGATAGGAAGCTGAGGTTTGAGTAGTTAAATAACTTGTTCTAGTTATTTAAGGGACTCACAAGCCTTACCCTTGGTATGGCTCAATAAAGAGAAAAGAGCCCATGGTGTCCAGACAACAATCTCACCAACAGTAATCCTCCTCTGACCAACATGCTGAGGCCACACATGAGCAGGAATTCTGCCCCAAATCTCATAGTCCCTGACTCTGGGCAGGATCACACTCACCGTAAGCATGGGTACGATGAATCTGCAATTTTTATTCAGGGCATCTATCTGCTTCATCTCTTCTGGATTAAAGGTGAAGTCAAACACCTGGGGACAGATAAGGAGAAGGGTTAGGAAAGAGCTCTGAATGAAAGCTGTGGTTCCAGGACACTGCCTTCTTAGGTGCAGTCAGGGTCAGACTGTGTCCCAGTGGGCTAAAGAAGACAGAGACGGCAGCTTGAGGATTGGTGAACATGGGAAGATATGAGGAATGTGGCATGCTGAGAGATCACAGAAGTTCCGTGCCCTTTCCACACTCCCTGCCTTGTGCACCTCCATCTGGAGCCTTTTATAATAACTGGAAATCTAGATTTAAAAAAGAGAAAACAGGACCCATCACCAAGTACCTGGATGTTTTGAAGGATACGGGAAGGGGTGACACTCTTAGGGATGCTGATCACTTTCCGCTGGACTTGCCACCTAAAGCGGGACGTTGAAGATTAGGAAGTGGAGTCAGTGATCACAAGCAGTGTTCTCTCCTCCATGGAGCCTTCTCAAACTTCTGGGCACCCCTAAGTCCCACTGAATGAGTAACATAACTCGGGGCAGCCTATTCTAGATTACATGGCAAATTCTCAGCCTCATGTAGCCTCTGGGATAAGGAACCCCTCAACCCTTGCCTCCCAAACCAGGAACCCTTCCCCTGAGGTAAGTCCATTTTCCCAAGATTGGTGCACCTGAGCAAGATCTGAGCCGGAGATCGGTTATACTTTTTAGCCAACTCCAAGATCACTGGCTCCTCAAGCAGGACAGGTTCATTTGGATCACGCCAAGCACGATCAGAGGAGCCCAAAGGGCTGTAAGCAGTCACCTCCAGGCCTCGGGCATGGCAGTGGGCAATCAGTTCACTCTGAGCCAGGTATGGGTGGCATTCCACCTGAGCCAAGAAACAACTCATCACCATGGTCATACCCAACTTAGCTTACCTGGCCCCAAACATCCTGCTTGGGTCACCTTCACTCCCCTCAGCCCACTTTTCTCACTGTTCCCACTGCCATTTCAATCTCTTCTCACACTTCATTGCCTTTTTCACTCAAAGGAGTTCCTCCTCATATTTCTGACGACTTGTAAACCAACTTCAGAAAGAAGACCCACCGATGATCTTTTCACTCCTGCTCTTGTGCTCATACCCCGAAATCAACTTCTCCCTTTGTTGTGCTCACCTGTAGAACAGCTGGGCGCACAGAGGCCACACTGAGCACATCATCAATCTGCCGGCTACTGAAGTTCGACAGGCCCAAGGCCCGCACCAGCCCCTTCGCCACCAGGGCCTCCAGAGCCTTCCAGGTCTCCTTGTAGTGGGTGGAGTCATAGCGGATAGTACCATCATCATTCTTAGGGAAGGGGTTGTCTCCTTGCCTGAGTTAAAATCAGACAGCATCCCCCAGAGTGAACACAAATGTCAGGCGCCTGGCTTACTGCCCATGTCATCTACTCTGTACCTTATATTCCAAGCCTAAAGAGGACAAAGGGCCAAGACTGAATTACAAGCATGGTTTTTCACCCTTCTAGATCATGATCCAGGTGTTAAGTCTTTATGGAGTGCCCATTCTCCCTGCTCTTCTTCCTAGACACAAAGTATATCCCCTTTTCTCTGAAAAGTCTCCCCAACCCAACTCCTTTCTTCTCAGGGAATTGCATGCTTCTGCAACCTTCCAGCATATATACAGAGTTGATTATAGGTTCCTTTCATATCCTCTGCCAGAGCTTAATATTTATTATAACCCTAAGGGCCCAATTCACAGAAGTAAGGACATGTTTCCTGCATGACTAAAAGGAGCAGGAGGGACCAAGCAAGCTCACCAAAGAATACTCCCTTTTCTGTAACTAAACTGCTAGCTGCTATAGCAGGAAAGACTGAGACCCTATGACAGCCCCTTACTTGCCACACAGGTGAGGATTCCTCCCCTATTCTGCTACTATCACTTATGATAAATTACGAGCAAGGCTTCCCCCAACCCCCAACTGCCTGGATGAAGAACTTGGGGCAAGGCTCACTCAAAGGCATAAGGCCAGTGTATCAGGTACAGGTCCAAATAGTCCAGCTGGAGGTCAGCGAGTGTCTTCCGTAGGGCAGGCTCCACATCCTCGGCATGGTGCTTGGTGTTCCACAGCTTGGATGTCACAAAAACCTCTTCCCGAGGCACTGCCTGGTGCAGGAGGCAGAGGCCACCATGAGAAGACCCAGGGGCATGCAGTCTTACCCACCCTTACCTCTGCGGGAAGAACTAGACAGAAGTTGATACCGATCCCTCTAGTCAGGCCCAGCTTCTGATCCACCCTTTATAGCCCCAGTTCTTACCTTTCCTGGTCCCACATTCTCTTTCAGAGCCTCCCCGATCTCAGTCTCATTGCCGTAGATAGCAGCACAATCAATGTGGCGGTAGCCTACACTCAGGGCATACTTAATAGCTGCTTTTACCTGCCAGGTGAGAGAAATGGAGATTTCAGCTCTATTGAACTGAACCAGAAACTGTCTTACTGAAGGTTATGGGTTGGGGTTGGGAAATAGTCATCCAAACAGTGGTTCCAGTCCAAGGTACCAGAACCTCTTAGTTGTTCCACGCCCTTTGTCTTCACCCCATAAACATCCAAGCCTCCTTCCTGCCCAAGCCATCTCAGTCATCCCAGCATAAAATTACCAATGTGCCCCCATCTAGCACAAAGAAGACTTTAGTAAGTATGTTTTGAATCAGAAGATGAATGGGTAAATTGACAAAGGTGAGAAATATAGGTCAGAGACAAATCCCTAGTCCTAAGGTGCTGCTTACAGAAAAGTGACACACAGATAAGTAATTCCTAGGCCAAGACCACGCAGAGATACCCTCAGGAAGCCATGTAGCCAGTGTCAGTTCCAGGAGCTCAGGTGAGCAAGAGAGGTAAGAAGGGAAGAAAATTAAGGAAAGCAGAGAAGATGAGAAACTGGGTCCAGAATCTCCTGAAAGAAAGAGGAGAATGGGCCTGTTAGTTTGCTAGAAATACTAGAAACCTGGCATCAGAAGCAGAACCAAGGGTGCCAGGCCCTTGCTATTCAAAATCCTTATCAAGGTATAGTTCTACTATTAAGGTGTACTCCCTTCACCCTGATCCTGTCTCTGCTACTATGCCCCCAGTCTTGGCCCTCACTCTGACCTTCACCTAGCGTGGACTTGTCCCAGGGCACGTTAAATGCCTGCTGGGAGCACAAAGACCCCAGCACCAGGATCCTAAGCAGTTTGCTAGAGGAAGGAAAACAAAAAGGCAAAGGTCACCTAAGCACACCATAAATACCAGCCTAAGTTCCAGAGAAGAGGCTGATCTCCCAAACTTAATCTCCAAACTACTCTAAGCTCTGACTCAGATTTACAAGGAACAAGAAGCCTCCTTAGGCAAATGCTATGCTCCAGGTGGGAGCTGAATCGCTAGCTGTGTCAACTATGGGAAAGCAGGTCTCCATTCCAGGCTCTCTTAGGCTGGGAGTTTATAGCATCTATAAACTATATCCTATAATGACCAGGGGTTAGTTGTTAAATTCTGGCATGTAACTGCTGTCTGTGAATCTTTGTGTATGTGTGTGTGTGTGTGTGTGTGTGTGTTTCAGTCTGTGGGCCCAGAATAATGTCTTACATCTTTAAGAGGTTATATAACACTACATAATTACCTCCACTTTGTAACTTGACCAGCAAAATCTAAATTATTAACCATCAGGTTCTTAAAAAAAAAAAGTTTGCTGACCTTTGGTCTATATAGTTGATCTTGTTATTCTTCAAACTCTGACACTTGCTATGTGCCTAACTCCACACTAAGCATGTGGGAGGAGCCGATGTGGGGAAGACATGATCACAGATGCTAAAGCACCATAAACGGGTCAGCACAGGCCAAGCACACAGAAGTTCCACCTTTGCCACAGCACTTGCAGCAGCACCAATTAGGGAAAGGGCTCCTGCCTATGCCCTTGGTCCGGCTGGTCCCTTAGTGCTTCCTCTGAGTCACCTGGGGAAGCCAAGGGCACACTTTTGGCTCCTTTTTCTCTACACAACTGTAATTAAACTAATTGAACAATTACTTTAAAGTCTCTTCCTCTTGCCCTCCAGGGTCATTCCCTCTGAAGTGGAATATAGGGCTGGATTTGTAGGAGAACTCTCTCCCAAATATAAGCTGTCTCTCTCTTGGCCCACACCTTACCTGGCCAGGCTCACTCTTCCAGGTGCCCAGTCCAATCAGGGGCATCTTCTGCCCAGTATGCAAAAGGACATAGGAAGCCGCCATTGTCCCCTGAAACACAAATGGGAAGAGAATGGGAGCGGGAGGCCAATGCTGAAGTTTGAGTCTCAGCTACCCACTGGCCAAAACTCCTGCAAACATGGGTGAGAAAAAGCATAGAGGTGGTAGGAGAACGAACATGTGACTGTATATACGTGGTTGGAGCAGAAGCAGCTGAGACAGGGTTCCCTGAACCAGCCAAGCATTAGCTGATGAACAAACACTCATAGGACCATTAGCCTGGCTGCCCTTTCTCCTACCATGCTAAAGGTTTGTGTTAAAGAGCTCCGATGCCTAAAAATAAAGGCAGTGGGGTCCACAGAACTGTTCAACCTTAACTAAATAAGGTCATGAACGGTGTAAGCCAGGCAGAGGCCATTTATGAGACAAAACAAAATCAGATTACAGAACAGGCCCAGAAAAAGGTCACTTGTCTGAGGATAAAATGAATGTGCCTAGGAGGCTGTAAGAACTACAGAGACTCTGGGCCCCTCAGTCACGATGCTAGGCTTGAGTGGGATCTTACAAGGCAAGTACACCAGTATTTGGATGAAAAAACAGATTCAGAAAAGGAAATTATTTGCCCCAAATCAACAACAAAGATGTGGCAGATCCAAGAATCCAAGGAGGAGGCCCTCCCTGGTGGTGCAACAGGTTAGGATACAGCACTGCAAGCTGGCCCCAGGCCCCTCAGTGTGAGTTCAATCCCCACCCCAGAGATGACACACATGGTGCAGCAGACCTCTCCTGGCCCTCCCACTGCTCCCCTCAGCAGTGTACTTCATTGATCTGCCTATCCTGCTCCCCACTCTGTTTCTGGTGAAGCCTCTCACTACTTGTACCCCAATTCTGTATGCATAAATTAAATAGATCTTTTAAAAAAAAAATAATCCAAGGAGGAACTAATAAAAATAGGCAAGTAAAAACAGTCCCATAAAAATACATGTCATGTGTCACAGTAGGCACATGTACAGTAGGCAGCGGAAAAGCAAGTGACCACTGTCTGGCCCAATGCCAGGGGATACTGGCATTGGCTTTTAACAATGAATTTAACTTCTCCAAGAGGCATGGGGAAAAGTCTTTCCAGAATGGGAAACTAGACACAGGTCTTCAGGGCAATATGGTGAGTTACAGCTCTCTGTAAACTTTCAAATTTAAAACAAAACAAAAAACCTGGTGAAAAATTAGAGTATCCTTTTTTAAAGAGCAAAGGAATTTAAAAGTCTCCAGATGACCAAAGAGTATTTATCACTCAGAAAATTACTGCTGTTCAGGTCTTGGGCTAGACCCAAAAGACATATTCAGAAAGGGTCCTTGTCTCCTAGAGTTTATGTTCTTTTCGGGGGGAGGGCAGGTGATATCAGCATAATGTACAAGAGGTATGATCAAAATCTGTACAATGCTTAAAAGAGTAACCTGGTTAGGATGGCTTCCTGGAGGTGAAACCTCAGTTAAGTCTTAATGTAACAGGAGGTACCCAAGAGAAAGGGATTAGGAATGCTCACCCCAAGAGCCTATAAATTAGAAATTACCTTTCCCCTTGATCTTATTAACTATAAGTTCCAGTTCTCTTGGGACTGATTTCAATGCCAGAAATATCACTATAAGTAAAACCTTCGTTTCCAGGTTCTAAAAGTGTATCAAGAATATCACTGCAGAGCAAGTAATAAGACAAATTGTGTACATAACCAACACACCAAAACTGGCCTTTCTAACGCTGTTACTGACCCAGGGAGAATTTTATGGCCTAATATAATCTGATTATGGTAGCTATTTTATTCTGCCAAAATAAAAACAAAATCAAAGCTGTTCAGTCTGAGCGACAAACCACAGGTAACTGCGAGCGGTAGTTTTTATAACTAAACTTCCTAGGAATCAAGCAAGCAAGCATACCTGAACTTCACCAAAGAAACTAGACTGCTAGCTGCCACTAGCTGAACCTGTGGTTGGTTTCCTGGGTTTGATCTCCAAACATGTGACTTATGGGCTTCTCCCAGATTTCCCAGCACACACAGAAGGGCTCTGAAATTACATCTGGGCTGAGAACTTGAACAAAAGCCTATCCTAGGGGTAAAGGAAAAAGAAACTTGATGCTTACTTTTACCAGTGAAACTGAAAACCAAAAGGACAAAGACTAGTGGGCAGGGATCATAGAGGTAACCTAACAAAAATCTGCAAAGACTAAGAGCCCTAAAGGCAAAGATGGAGGAGTCATAGCAGAAAGCAGATTATTTTTCTCTGGGATAGAAAGTCATCCTCTGCCAGCTCAAGACTTCATCTTCTGCCTGGGGCAACAGTTTTCCAACCTAATCTTGCATGAACAAGCTGAGTTTGTCAGGAACTGCCTAGGTAGAGCTTTGGCAACACTCAGAAAAAACTCTCATGGTATCTTGGGAGAGGCTACAGTTATAAAAGTCAGAAGGTGGATATGTGGGGAGAGGAAGAAAGACTGCTATCAGAATATTAATTCCCAACTCAGGGCCTAAGTTCCTTCTCGCTGGTGCTCAGTCTTCCCTTCTCATAGCAGGGTTCTATAATTGCTTCTTGGATGCAAGGAACTCAAAAACACAGGAAAAAATGGTATTTGCACGGGTGTTCCTGGCTGTGTGGGCCTTTCCTGTGCCTCCTATAAAGAGTGGTGTTCCTCAGAGTTCTGGCCCCAATCCTCATTATCTAGTCAAGCTCATGTCTTCAGTTATCACCTTTTAAGTACAAATTCTTCACTCTTCAGGTCCAGATTTACATTCCTCCTGGGTATCAGGATAGTATGTCACATAGGTATCTGAGGCTCAACATGTCCAAAACAACTCTAGCAATTCCCACAGCAGAGTACAAAGGAAAGGGTTCTAGGGCTGTACAGATTTTAAAGATACATCTAAGCACTTAGCACAGTGCCTGACCTGTGATGTTCTTCTTTCTGTATACCATATCTTAACAGGGACAAAGGCATTGGACATCAGGTGATAAAAAATACCAAACACATTGACAATATAATCCATCTAAAGAAAGCAGTTCATCTGAGACATATGGAAAACCACCTTAGATATATAATGGAGACTCAGATTTGGTCTACTAGGCTGGGTTAAAAATCCTTTTAGTACTTTCAAATATTTAAAAATCCTGCTTGCTTTAAACTGTAACGTAAAGCCTAAGACTGCAATAACACTTCATGTTCTTTTTGATGTATGTAAAAACAATTCTGAATTATGCTTACCTTATCTTTGTTCAGTCCATGGCTATCTCCACTGCCACTACTCTAGCTCTGGTCATCCCTACCTGAATCACAGAACTCTACTTTTAGTTTGGCCCCTCTCTCCACAATCCATTCACCAAATCTGACTATGTGACTGTGGGGCTCAAACTCTCTCCTAATCCTCGGGATAAAGTCTTGACTCCTTAGAAACAGCCTGTGTAACCTGGTTTCCATCTTCCTAATTTCTTCACCTCTTCATTTCAGACTCTATGTTCCTTCCTCCAGTCCCACCCTTGCTGGGTTACCTGCTTGCTGCCTGTCCTTCAGCTGGCAGGTTCTCAACCTGTCATCCATCTGACTTCATTCTCAGTCTGCCCGATATAAATATATATATGTGGGCCCTCCCTGGTGGCGCAACAGATTAAAGGGCACCACTATGAAGCTACCACAGCCACTGCAGCAGGATTTCGATCCCTGGCCAGGGAGGTGACCCACATGGCGCAGCAGACCTCTCCAGACCTGCCTGCTGCTCCCTTCAGCAGTGCATTTCAATAGATCTGCCTGTTCTTCTCCCCACTGTCTCTGGTGAATCCTCTCACTCCCCACACCTCTGGCCTGTACCCCAGTTCTGTAAGTATAAATAAATCTTTAAAATATATATATACATATACACACACACACACACACACATACAGGCAAATATGGGAGATCTTGACAGCTGGAGGGGCTTTTGAGGAAGTCATTGTTTCCATCATATCTTCCTTTACTTTACTTCCTTCACTTCAGGAAATACCTAGCTTTGTGAAGGAAACATAAAAAGACTATTGCAGCTCCGTGCAGTTATCAATACATGGCAGACCTAGCAGTTTAAAGTGCCATCTGAAGGACAGGCAGCAGGTAACCCACAAGGGTGGGACTGGTGAAGGAAAATGTGCAGGAGCCTAGAGGCTAGTAATGTTTTGCAAGGTCTGAAACAGAGTCTGAAAGTCCAGTGGCTCCAGGAAAGATACCACTGATTACTCCAGTATTACAGATAACCAAAAAACAGACTGAAGGAAGTTAACAGGCCTGTTCAGAACCATCAAGGCCCTTCTAAGGGAGGTCCTGCAGTCCTGAGTTCGAACAGGCTGCAGGGAAGAGTTAATTAATAGTATCCCCAGCACGCAGAGTTATGTCTAGCTTCACGGTGCTTTGAAGCAACATCTCATTTTCTCAAACCTAAGACGGATGCCCAAAATAGGCGAATAACCTATTTATTATGCATCGGCAGCTTTAAAATTTTTATCTCAGTTAATTCTCACTGCAGTTCTTATGTGAAAAAAAAAAAGTCTTTTTACCTCTGTGGAAACTGAAGTCTGGAGAAACGGAGAACTTACATAAGATCACACAGCACAGAGAAGTAAGTGTTCGAATCTGAAACCAAGTCTGGCTGCCTGCAAATCCTTCGCTCTATTCTCTATCTGGGGGCGTACTGTCGTGAGGGATCAAGGGCACATCCTTCGTGAGAAAGACGAGCTGCAGCAGGAGAAACTCACCTGTGCACGAGCACAGAGCTTGAACAGAGTGCAGTGCTCGCGGCTGAGTTGTGCGCGCAGTTAGCGATGCAGTGGGCCTGAGCTTACAGGACTGGTGAGCTGCAAGAGAAGTCGTCTCGTGGATGGAGGCAGGACCAGCCTGAGTCTGGCGGTGTAGAGGAAGCGCCTCCCGGAGCAGGGGCGGGGAACCCGGCGTTCAGCCACCAACCAACCGGTGGAAGCCGCCCTTGGCCTCCGGGACGCAGCGGGTGGGTGATGTGGAAGCAGAGCTGGGGACTGCACCAAACCCTCCCCTGGGCACCGGCGGACTGATTGGCCAGAACGCCGGCACACTCCCCCGCACGCCTAGGAGACCCCGCCCACAGAGGAAGACCCCGCCCACAGAGGGAAGGCCGCGCGGGCTACGTAAGGGGAGGGGCCTAAAGGCCTGGCCCACATTGCACCGCGCGGGGGCTGCGTCGCTCCCGCTCTTTCTGAGGCAGGGTTTGGATTCTGGATGCTGCTTGGACGCCTGTGGGGTCAGCTCTCCCACGGGGTTCACTACGTCACCTCACTCTCCACTCTCTCCTGTGGAATCGGGTTGCCCCATAATTTACCTTGATGTAAATTATGACTACATCACTCCTTGATGTAGTCAGGCAGAATAAGGCCCAGAGAGGAGCCACTTTATAAAAATTGAGCATGAAAGGAAAAACACACTTGGGTCTCCAGATTCAAGGAGACAGGAAGGCCTATCGATACTGTGGACCCTGGCCGTGAACGCATGTGCCAGGCACTGTGCTAGACTTAGTCATCATAAAGTCTTGTTAGACTTTAACAACAGCACTGTGAGGGGACTATTCTTTTAAAATTATTTCTTGTATGCCTTTTATTGAAACATACATGCCTCTAGAGAATACACAAGCCTTAGACGTACAGCTCTGATAAATGTCTTCTTTTGGCAGTTTGACTACCTTACAAGTGAAGATACAGACGTTACCAGCACACTGGAAAAATGAAGGAGGCATTCGTGTTCCATTTTACAGATTGGATAAGTTCAGCAAGGTAAAATAGCTTGCCAAAGTCACACAGCTATTAAATTACAGATGTGAAATCTTAAATAACCATTGTGTAAGCAACAACACCAAACTGGGTCTTTCGCTCCTTGTCCTAAAAGCCAAACTCTCAACCATGAGAATGTCTTTTCTCAAAGGAGTTTTTATTTGTGGTGCCCACCAAAGGGGTTGGCATTGACACGCTAACGGAGTTGGCAGGGGGATGAGAAGTTGGGGGAGAGAAATGAGAGGAAATGCAGGTTGTGTCGGAAGTAAAGGGCTCATTTCCAGTTCCAAGGAGGTCACTTGTATTCTAAGCATCAAGAGGCAAGGTGTTTGGCTTTCTCAGCAGAGTATTTCTCTGCATTGTTTACCAGGTTGCTATGAGCTTCAGAGAGGCACAGAGAATTTTTGTTAGAGATACATAAACAATTTTCCAAGTTCACCAGAATTGAAGTTGGAGAGAAATGTTATTAGTTGAGAATTAAGTTAATTACGAGAGGGTAGAGGAAAGAAAAAGCAAGGAGGCTGCTGCCCGCAGAGGGAGAGAATGGGTGGAAAGAAGCACCTGCATAGGCACAGGTGGGCAGTGGAACAGCAGCTCCCTTGCTGGTGGAGAGACTGCCCTGATATAGGCAGTTTCTCCTTGGGAGGGGCTCTCTCCTTGTGAGCAGAACTTGAGAGGACTGGAGATTTCCTGATGGGCGTTGTCTCCTTGTCCTTATCTTTTACCTTTTGGGTCTGAGCTTCAGGCACAGCCCCCAATAGTTTGTTATCTGCTGGGACCTCTTGGAGACATCCAGGCATCCCGGACATCCTGGACATCGGGCTTTGGTGCCTGAGGACCTTGATGTTATGGTTATGTCACTTGCTGCACTAGCCCTTTCTATCTATCCTCTTTGTGTGACTCAGTCTTGTGATGCCTCCCCTGCATTCCTCCTCCAGCATTAGGAAGAGGCCTCCCCCGAGGGAGGTGAGTATAAAGAGGTCACGGCATGGTCCAGGTCACGGGCAGGCAGGACGCTGCTTCCCTGCAGAGGGACAGAGTGGATGAAAAGAAGCACCTGCATAGGCACAGGTTGGCAGTGGAGCAGCTGCCCCTTGCTAGTGGAGAGACTGTCCAGGTATAGATAGCTTCTCTCTGGGAGGGGCGCATTCCTTGTGAGCCCAGGTTTATTGACTTTGAATTGAGTCTGAGAGGAGGGAGATTCCCTAGTGAGCTTCATCTCCATATTCATGTCCTTGTCTTTACCTGGGCGCCAGGCATCCTGGCTTTGGTGCCCTGTTTTTATGGCTGTGTCAACTGCTGCATTTGCCCCTTTTACCCATCCATTGTGTGACTCAGTCTTGTGACGCCTCTCCTGCATTCTTCCCTCCATCACTTCTATTTGTTCGAACAGTACTCACAGAGTAAAATATGACTGTTAGAGGGTTAAATCCTCACTTTGGTTATCTAATAAACTATCACTGAGAATGATTTGTAGGTAACAGTATAATTTTTTTTATCAGCAGTTTTTCCTAGCAATTTTTATTTTTTAATAAGACATCATTTAGGAGTCTCCCTGGTGTCCTGGGGATTAAATTTGAATGATGTCGTTATTTTGGAGTTAGTGGATATCGAGTGCAGGGTCCTTGGGTTCACTCTGGGAAAGGTTTCACCAGAGCTCCCCTTTCAGCAGCATTCGGCAAATTTCCCAGGAATGTTTCTGTATGAGACAGAGACATTCCTTATATTTAAAGAGCACGTTTATTTGGAAAAGGACAGAGGATTAAAAGACACTTGCATAGACACGGTAGACAGGAAGGGCTGCCTGAAAAGGATAGCTTTGCTGAGAGACCTGCATGGTCACAGGCCGTTGTTGGCCTTAGGAGAGCGGCCTCTGCCGAGGGAGGCCAGTGAAGAGGAGCCCTTGCATGGTCCAGGTCACAGGCAGACAGGAGGCTGCTGCCCTGCAGAGGGACAGAGTGGATGGAAAGAAGCACCTGTATAGTCACAGGTGGGCAGGACTGCTGCAGTGCCAATGCAGAGTTTGCACTGATGGAGACTTCTTTCTCTTTGGGAGGGGCTCACTCCTTGTGAGCCTAGGTTTGTTGCTGATTTTGAATAAACTATGTAGAATCTGAAAGGGATGGGAGATTGATTCCACAATGGGCTTAATCTCCATATCTTTACCTTTGGGTGTGTGCGCTAGACTGTTCCCACTGCAGCCAGATGTCTGGTTGGGGCTTGTGCTTTGTAATCCAGGCATTGGTGCCAAGGATCTTAGTTTCTAGCTGGGTCAGTGACTATGTAAGTCCCTTCTACCCCTAACTCCTTGTATGAATCAATCTTGTGATACCTCCTTTGTTTTCTCTATTATTTCCTACATCATGAGCACTATCACCACCATAGCCTGAGTTCGATCCCTAGTCAGGGAGCTAGCTCACATATGATACAGCAGACTTCTCCTATCTCCACCATTGTTCCCCTTAGCAGTGTATTTCAGCCAGTCTACCTGTTTTGCTCCCTACTCACTCATGGGTGAATTCTCTCATCCCCTGTACCACTAGCCTACACTCTAGTTCTATGAAAAAATAAATGAAAAAAAAACATAAAAATAGTGTATCATTTTGTAACAGAGTGGTCCCCAGGAAAAAGGGAAGTTCCAGGTTCCCTGCCCCACCCAGGGGCAGGAGGGTGGAGCTGAGCAGAGAAAGAGGAGAAGAAGAGAAGGAAGCAGGATGGAGAACAAGACGGAGACCTAAGGAAGCCACATGGAGCAGCAAGCATGTGATGAAGAAACCGTGCTTGTTTCCTGACCCTGGGCTGATTAAGGCAGATGTGGGTGAGATACTGTAACTGGGTGGTCCCTAGGAGAAGGGAAGTTCCAGGTTCCCTGCCCCACCCAGAAGGAAGGTGGAACTGAGCAGAGGTGAGAAGGAATCTAGAGGAGAAGGAAGCAGGAGGGAGAGCCAGGAGGAGACCTAAGGAAGCCACATGGAGCAGCAAACATGTGATGAAGAAACCGGGCTTGTTTCCTGACCCTGGACTGGTTAAGGCAGATGTGGGTGAGATACCTGTAGGGAGGTGACTATGACAGTGTTTATATTGATTTTGATTTTGCTCTTTTCCTCTCAGATTTGTCTGGCCATTTCTGACCCTTTTCCATGGGTCCCGGCCAGAAGGTGCTTTAGTCTTGTGGCAGGCTTTCAGGCCTTGCTTTGGGCCAATCCCTTTTGGGTTGACTTTTGCCCACGAGGGGATGGGTAACTTCAGGTGTTTGATTTAGAAGATACATTCTCTGTGTTCCGTATTGTATATTCACTTTTCATTAAAGCTTTATATGTTTTGTCTTGTTGAGGCAGATGGCAGAACCCACTTAGAGCAGGCAGGTTTTGGGGCTTCAGGGGTGTCCCTCTCCCCCTGTTCTGGAACAGATTTGGGGATTTGGGGTGCCCTATAACATAGTTTATTTATTTATTTATTTATTTTGCATAGAGGAACTGGGGTGTAGACCAGAGTTGGGGGATGGTGAGTGACAAAGGAAGCAATTGTAAGGAGGCAGCACAACACTGACTCACACAAGGAGCCTGGGGCAGAAGGAATTAGCATAGCCATTGACTCTGCTATAGAGACCAAGATCCTTAGGGGCCAATGCATAAGATCAAAGCAGGTAGCAGACTTCTGTAGGCTGTGTCTATCTCTGACCCAGAAGATGAAAGATAAAGATATGGAGACTGAACCCATTGTGGGATCTCCTGTCCTTTTCACATTCTATTCAAAATCAACAAATCTAGGCTCCCAAGGAGTGAGCTCCTCCCAGAGAGAAGCTGTCTATATCTGTGTAGTCTCTGAACCAGCACAGGGCAACAGTCTTCTACCCACCTGTGACTATGCGGTGCTTCTTTCCACTCACTCTTTCCCTCTGCAGGGCAACAGCCTCCAACCTGCCAATGACCTGTACCAGTCCGGGGCTTCTCTTCACTGACCTCCCTCAGTGGAGGCTGCAGTCCTAACCATGCAGGCCTCTCTCTGCAAACCTGTATAGTCACAGGTGGGCAGGACTGCTGCCGCTGCCAATGCTGAGATTGCACTGATGGAGACTTCTTTCTCTTTGGGAGGGGCTCACTCATTGTAAGCCTAGGTTTGTTGCTGATTTTGAATAAACTATGTAGAATCCCTTCCAGGGCAGCTCTCCCTGCCTGCTTATGCCTTGCAAGTGGTGTCCAGTACTCCTGTCCTTTTCCCTAATAAGCCTTCTCTTTGAATATAACAGCCTCTGTCTTGTGGAGAAACTCACCTGGAAACTGGTCGCATGCCACTGAAAGGGGCTAACTCCCAAAACCACACCAAGAGAATTAACCAGAAACAGAGTACGTAGCAGAACAAGTGGATTGATTGAAATACACTACTGAGGAGAGGAGCAGGCAACACAGGAGAGGTCTGTGGGTCATCTCCTTGGCTGGGGGTAGAACTCAGGCTTTAGCAGTGATAGCATTCAGAATTAACACCTAGGCCACCAGGGAGGCCCTTCAAGCAATTCTAACTAAAAATAGGCCCTCCCTGTGGCGCAGGCGGTTAAAGCACAGCACTGAGAATCTAAAGCTGCTTCCACATGAGTTCGATTCCCGCCTGCCCCAGAGGTGACCACGGCGTGGCAGACCTCTCCTGAC
>NW_004567109.1:24694280-24699881 GCF_000260355.1 Condylura cristata | reverse complement strand
AATCTGCCTGTTCTGCTCCCCACTCTGTCTCTGGTGAATACTGTCACCACCCTGCTGCACCTCTGTACCCCAATTAATAATAATAAAAAAAGTCAAAGTGAAGCTTTGAACTCTGGTGGAAAGAGGTCTCAGGCAGCTGCTTTTTTTCATTCCCCCAGGTATGTTTAAAGTATTGACTTTGGACAGTTTCTCAGAAAAAGGAGGAGTAATCTTTAAGACAAGCACATGGCAAGAAATAGTTTGTTTTCTTGGGCAAATGTTAATTTCCAGCCAGAGTTAATAAGCATACCTTAAATCTATTTACTTCGGTAGGTGTAATTTATGTAAGAGAAAGGCAAAAACTTAGGGGATGAAAAATTTATAAAGGAAATACCTATTTGGTAGGACATCCACAGATCTCTGGGAGGGGAGACTCCTGGCTTCTATTGATCTGTGTCAATGGGGAGGGCACCTTTACAGCAGTTCTCTTTGATCTGCTGACATCTGTCTCTGCTTTTTCTCTGACCCAAACTTATTGATTTTCTTTCATAATTCCTCCCTTTGGTCAGATGATCAACTTCAAGTTGTATTGTCATTGTTTCAGTGCAGGAAGGGGCATCACCAAATCCCCAAACTTGCTTCCTCTAAATAGGTTTTGCCATCCACTGCATCAAGACAAAACAAGACCTTTAATGGAAAAGAACTTTAATACAATTAGTGTGCAATTCAGAAAAGACAAATAACATAGTTTCTAAATCAAACACCCAAAGTTACCCGTCCCCTCGTGTGTAAAAGCCCACCAAAAAGGGATTGACCCCCAAGCAAGGCCTGAAAGCCCACCACAAGCCTAAAGCACCTTCTGGCAGGGACCCATTGAAAAGGGTCAGAAATGGCCCGACAGGTCTGAGAGGAAAAGAGCAAAATCAAAACCAAGATAAATGCTGCTGTAGTCAACCTCCCCACGGGTCTCTCACCAACATCTGTTTCAGCCAGTCCAGTACCAAGAAGCAGCAAGTGCAGTTTCTTCACATCTCTCTGCTCAATGTGGCTCCCTCAGGTCTCTCCTGCTTCCTTCTTCTCCGGTCTCCTCTCTTCTCTCTTCTCTGCTCAGCTATACCCTCCTTTTTGGGTGGGGTAGGAAACCTAGAACCTGCCATTTTCCTCAGGACCACCCTGTTATATCATGACCAGTTACATAGTTGGACCCGGTGTGTCTTGTATCCTTGTCCTGGAAAAAAAATTCTATACTTCAGATCCATTGCAATCAATCATGAGAACTGGAGGAGTTCTTACTGTTGCCTCTCACACCCAGATTGAAATATGACATATGAAACACAGCTGATTATAAATCTTTACTAAAAGAAAAATAAAATGTGATAAATCTTATCTATATGCTAGACAATCATTATATGAGGAGAGATAACTTATCTACTAATTCTATCAATTGCAATTTTATATGGGATACAAAACCCCCAAGTATAGTTACAAGGTTACTAGGGAACTAGCTTCCTAATATTTCTTCCAGGGAAGCAAGAAATCACTAATGAAAGCAATTTTATTTGGCGGTTTTAATTAAATTTTCCAGTCAATTGTAGCAATTTCACCTACTGTGCCTGTGTTAGATAGGTCAGAGTCCAATTAAACAGTTGTATCTAACCTCTATCTCTGGTAGGTATAAAAACTATTAAGAGGTATTTTTTTTTTATGGAAACAAAGGAAAAAGTAAAGGGGGAAGATCAAAAACAGTCAATAGTCTGAAGGCAGCCAGGTGAGAGGATTTTTTGATATCAGGTATTTAGAAAACAACATTCAGCATTCATATGAGTCCACAGCCATTGTGTTGATCTTTGCACAGTTGACATTAAGTTCTCCATTTCCAGCTTGTATAGTTTCAGAAAAGGGCAGCCAGGGTGTTAATTAATTCAAATAAAAAAGAATGAGAGGAGAAACTGGAAATGAGTTTGGAGATTAATACCTAGACATTAGAAAAATGCAGAATCCAGTCTACTGGTACAAAAAGTATGTTTTATTAAATCTAGAAAAAGCAAAACATAAAAGAGTCAGTAATGTTTCAAAAAAAAGTTATTTAAAATTATATTAGTCCTCTATGGTTTATTCAGTCCATGTAACAATTTCAGTTTCAATTTAATTAGTTTAAGTCCAGTTTTTCTCATAAGCTGTGTTATTTTTTATCCTCAGTGTGAGAATAACCATGTATTCCTAGTGTGAGTCCTTTTTCCTGTGAATGTCTCTGAATAAAAATCATTAGAATAAGTTATTTCTTAGTAATAAATATTTATTTATTAATTTTATAAGATATACTTTATTCACAACCCAGCCTCCATAAAGTTAAAAGCAGGGATAGCCACCTTTTAGAAAAGATAAATAAGAATGCAAGCAAAAATTTTACAGTAACCATAATCAATATCATATTATATTGCAATTCACAAGGAAATTTTATGACATGTTTCAGTATAATAATCAGAACTGACCAGTAATAATATTTTAACAGGATATATCATATTTGAGAAGTGTGTTAGAGCAGTCTGGGTAACTGAGCTGCCTTCCTCCAGGTTCTCAGGGCAGCAGCGGTAGTCTCTGAACTTAGAAAAAAAGAAAAAATCTTCAGAATAATATCTGAAGATTCTCCATGGCAGTGGGGTGCCCTTCAAAATACAATGGTCTGAACTCTGTCCCTGATAGCATATACAAGGGTGCTGCTGGGAAGGCACAGAGCTGAGAGGCTATATGGGGAGTCTTTTTTTTTTAAGATTTATTTTTAGGGCCCTCCCTGGTGGTGCAGCGGGTTAAAGCACAGCACTAAGGAGCTTAAGCCACTTACACATGAGTTCTATTCCCACCTGCCCTGGAGGAGATCCACATGGCGAGGCAGACCTCTCCTGACCCGCCCGCTGCTCCCCTCAGCAGTGTACTTTGTTGATCTGCCTATTCTGCTCCCCATTCTGTCTCTGGTGAATCCTCTCACCCTCTGCATCTCTGGCCTGTACCCCAGTTCTATATGAATAAAGAAATAAATCTTAAAAAAATAAAAAAAGATTTATTTTTAGCTATACATATAAGAACTGGGATGCAGGACAGAGGTGTGGGGTAGGGGCTGAGAAGATTCACCAGATACAGAGAGGGGGCCAGGACAGTCTGACAGTCTGAAGTACTGTAATACACAGCTGAAGGGAGCAGGGGGAAAGATGGGAAAGGTTTGCTGCACCATGTGGGTTAGCTCATTGGCTGGGGATTGAACTCATGATGGGATAACTTGATAGTGCTGAGATTTTAACCCCTATACCACCAGGGAGGTTGGAGAGCCTTTAATAGAACATGATGTCCGTGGACTCTCTGTTGAAGCTGCTTCACTTAGCAGTCATCTTGCTGGCCAGATGCAGCCAGACTTCACTTCCCTAGGTTATTGGGGATAAAGCCCCTGACCTCAGCAGTGTCAGGCTTCTGCACCCTCCCAGCCCAGTTGGTGGCAGGGCTTTGTAAGACTTTGCCCTTGATGTCATAAGCCCCAGTTCCAGATGATGTAGACCTTGCCAAACATTGAGTGCTGATAACAGTAGTCACTATGGTGACTGGACATTCTCCTCTCTATCCCACTAATTCTCCCTCGAACTGGTTAGAATAAATTGCTTTCCCCCAGCACTAAAGTTTCCTTTGTTTGCATTTGTGATGGCAAGTGGCTAGACCAAGAATAAGTGAGAGGTTCTGACTAGATGACAGTTTTTATTTTCTATTTATTTTATTTATTTATGCATCCAGTAACTGGGATGCAGGCCAGGAGTGCACCAGAGACAGAGTAGGGAGCAGAACAGGCAGACCTACCGAAATACACTGCTGAGGGGAGCAGCAGATGAAACAGGAAAGGTCTGCTATGCCAGTGGGTCAGGATCAAACTCAAGCAGCAGCTTCATAGTGCTGTGCTTTAACCCCTTGTGCCACCAGGGAGTCCCCATAAATAATTTTTTTTAATTATTACAAAAGTTTATTTTTACCATAAATAATTTTTTAAGGAGCATTTTTGGTCTCTTAGATAAATTGTTCCTAAGATTCCTTTCTCACAAATTTCTATTCATTTTACTTTCCCACTTCAAAATACCCAATTACATCTATGAAACTAAATTTCTGTTTTCATGCAACAAAATTATCTCTATTTCCTTTTTTTTTTTTTTTTTAGAGAGTTATTTATTTATGCACACAAGATTGGGATACAGACCAGAGGTGCAGAGGTGGTGAGAGTATTCACCAGAGGCAGAGCAGGGAGCAGAACAAGCAGATCAACAAAATACACTGCTGAGGGGAGCAGTGGGCGAGACAGGAGAGGTCCGCTGAGTCATATGGTTCTCCTGGGCCCGGATCCAATTCGCACTGAAGCAGCTGTCACTTTAACCCGTTGTGCCACCACGGAGGGCCCTCATACACGTGTTTGTATGCACACATTTATGTAGAAGTGTTACAGGGCAGGGAGAGAGGGACACCACTGAACCCCCAAACCTGCCTGCTCTAAATAGGTTCTGCCATCTGCTGCATCAAGACAAAACATAAGAGCTTTAATGGAAAGGAACTTTAATATAATGAGCATGCAATACAGAAAAGACAAAAAATATAATTTCTAAATCAAACACCTGAAGTTACCCATCCCTTCATGGGTAAAAGTCTACCCAAAAGGGATTGGCCCAAAACTAGGCCTGAAAGCCTGCCACAAACCTAAAGCACCTTCTGACAGGGACCCATAGAAAAGGGTCAGAAATGACCAGACAAGAGCAAAATCAAACCAAGAAAAATGCTGCCAGTTAACCTGCCCATGGGTCTCTCACCCCCATCTGTTTCAACCAGTGGTGGACCAAGAAGCAGTTTCTTCACATGTCTCTCCCTGCTCCAAGTGGCTTCTTCAGGTCTCCAACTGGCCCTCCATCTTGCTTTCTTCTACTTCGGATTCCTCTGGGTGAGGCAGGGAACCTGAAACTTCCCCTTTTCCTGGGAACACCCAGTTATAGAACTTCAGCTGTTGAGTAGAAACTGTAGTTATATCAGGGCAGGAATCATAGTCACAAAGATCAGTGCTGCAGTGAAGGAGGAAAGAAAGGTCAGCCAACCAAAACTATAACTATGGATTGAATCCGGAAGGGAAAGAAGAGGCAGTGGGGTGGGTAGGGCTGTTAAAGGCAAATGCAGAACCACAGCAGGAAGACAGCCTAAGTCATATAGCCCTGTGGATTTCCCCTGTCGACTTTATTTCCCAATTTTACATCCTTCCATTGCACATATCACCCACAGAGGCCACTCTATAATAAAGTGGGTAGAAGTGATTGATTTGTTCTGAGAGAATTCACCAGAGACAGAGTGGGGAGAGAACAGACAGGTGTATGGAAATACACTGCTAAGCAACAGTGGGCTGAGACATAAGAGGTCTGCTGGGCCATGTGGTTCACCTCCCTGGCCAGGGATTGAACTCAGACTGCAATGGCTACTGATAGCTTGATAGGCTATATTTAGACCCTACACTACCAGGGAAGATCCAAAATAAGCAAAATTCTTAAAGATGGTTTTCAATAAAAGAAAAATGGTTCTAGGGCCCTCCCTGGTGGCACAGCAGGTTAGGATGCA
>NW_004567109.1:24692557-24693645 GCF_000260355.1 Condylura cristata | reverse complement strand
TGGGCTGAGGATTAAAATGATGCAGTAGCTGCCCTATAGCTTCATAGTTCTGAGCTTAACCTCTTATGCTACTAGGAGCCCCCCTCAAAGGAGATTTTTTTTTTAAAGTAATAATATTATCCAAATGTTTCTAAGAAGAGAGTTGGCAAAATAAACTTATACAGCAGCCATATGATAAAAAAAAAAAAAAAAAAAACTATACAGCCAGATCTGTAAGATTTGTAGTGGAACCACGATAAGTCTGGTTGGAGAGAAAACACAAATAAAAAAGAAGTTACCTAAAGTGGGATTGGCACTAGCTGTGTTCTGTTTATTCAGCTTCAAGGCCAAAGTCCTAGGACATCTGCAGGCCAAGGTGCCAGTTCCTGCCCCTAGATCACCATTGTGCAAGATGAGGGAGGAGGCTGGCCTTGTGCCCTGGGTGGGGGTGCTATTTCTTCTCCAACTCTGTCACAGTTTTGAGAGAGCCCTGGAGCCAGATTTCTGCATAAGAGCCTGAATTTCCTTCACTGGGTAGAATGTGGGTGAGGGTTAAAACTCTGGATACTTGCTGGTTGCCCTTTCTACTTCACTAGAATAATACAGAAACTCACCTGAGCTCTGCTAGTGTTGACCTTTGGGAATCTGATTTCCCTTTTTAGGGAATCTAGCAGAACAACCTTTGCTATAAGACTGCCCTTGACTATGTTCTATTAGAGAGATATTTTAGTTAATTTCTGAGGGATAAGGGAAGCATGAGATTTCAGTGTTCTGGAAATAAAATATTAGCCACTTGATAAGCACTAATTAAGTTTCACGGAAGTCTGGGTATCCATTAAGATCCTAGGAAGCAAAATAATTCATTAGATGAACTACTTTGAGATCTGAACATTGGGCAGATGAAGCTATTTTATTACTTAAATAGCCAGTTAGTAGTTAGAGCTCTGGAACTTCCCAGCCAGGCCATCTGGAATGGCTCTTGGGATTGACAGCTGCTTATTATACTTTATGCCTAAACATGTTTTCTAGTGGGCCTCCCTTGTGGCACAAGAGGTTAAGTCTCAGCACTATGAAGCTGTCACAGCCACTGTAGCACAAATTTGATCCCC
>NW_004567109.1:24688547-24690462 GCF_000260355.1 Condylura cristata | reverse complement strand
GGAGAGCTTCATAATGCAGTGCTTGAACCCATTAAGCCACCAAGGAGAGACTGTTGCTAATTGTTTTAAGATGTGCCATTGTCACTGGTGTGAGATGGTATCTCATTGTGACTTTAATTTGCATCTTGAGGGCTCTTTTTAATTTTATATTCAATCTTGTTATCCTATGGTGAAGGACAGTAGTAGGAATCTCAATTCTTAAAAGTAAGGAAATTGAGATATTGGTTAATTCATCAGATACCTGATCAGCACTATTTCCTTTCCTGATATGAATAAGGGACTAGCACATCTATGACAGAGAGAGGTGAATGGGGTGAGGGCAGGATCCTATTAGCCTCCTGGCTTTAACTTGATGAACTTTGTATCCCCATGACACTGAAAAAAAAAATTGAATCACCAAATATTTGGCTGGGCATCTAAGACTAATCTTTTTCTACCAGAGGCATTCATGCATTTATTCCACAATTGCTGAGCACCAGCTGCTTGTAGCCATGTGCTGGATGCAAAGTTGAGGATATGAACCTGCAGTGGTGCACTGAGGCCATAATCTCAGTGGACTGTTCAGTGGTTTTCAATTTTCTCTTGAATGCTGTAAGAGAATCTTGGCTCATCAAGATTCTTTTGGTTGGGGAAGAAATGAAAAAGAAATAATAACTACAGGATGATGTGTTAAATGCAGTCTGTGATAGAAATATATATATGGTAAGATGGAAAACAGTACTGAATAGTGAAGGTTAGACTGGGAGTGGTGAGGTAGTCAGAAAGCGTTCCAGAATGGTGACATGAGTCCAGTATTGAGAGATAAGCTGGAATTAGGAAAAGAAGAGTCAGTGAACAGAATGTGAGATACTTGCAACATCATGATATAGTCTGAGATTGCAAGTAGTATTTGAAGAAAAGGGCAGCATAAGTTATATGTGGAGAGAGTCAGCATCAATGGTGGAGAGTCTGAGTGTTGGGCTGAGGAAGGAATTTGAACATCATGCTAAATTAAATGCTTTGGGGAGGGATTTGGAAATCATGTCACAGAAGGAACAGTTGGGGAAATGGGACTGTTTAAATTGTAGAATAAGAGGCTTATTATAGACACTTTCTCCTGAAGTGGGGATGAGCAGGTTGGGGGCACGTTAGGAGACCACCAGCCTCTTTGCCAATATGTGCCATCACCTTTCCTCCTATCCCAACTGTGGTCTTGGAACCCACTTGTCAGCCCTGATGTTCCTCTGGGGAAGGAGGAAGGATAGAATGTGGAGAGGCCTCTGTTGCAGAATTATGGGTTGAGTGAGTTGAGGGAACATGACTAAGGGTGTCATGAAAGGCAGGTTCCTGTATCTGGTCAGAGGTGTGATTGGGACGAGGAATGAATCAAGAGGTAAAGCTCTCTTTTTCCATCTATATGTTTTCTTAGGCTCGTTTGTCCTTTGTCTCCCTTTCTCTCTCCTATGTCAGGAGGCTTTTGGAGGAACAAGTGAAGAGTCATTTATTATAATTGGGGTGAGTCTTTCTACTAATTGTAGTGCTGACAAACAAGGTATTCTTTTCTGGAAGTTTTGGCTAAGATGTCCAGAAATGTGAATACATGAAAGAAGTAAAAGATTCCCTCCCACCCTGTTTCCAGGCAATGTAGACCCCTCCCCAGCCCAGACAGAGTCCAGAAGGTTAGACAGGCTAGGTAGGAGTGCTCCAGTCATTTTTTTGACTTTCTTTGGCTCAGTGGGTTTAAACCAGGGCATTTTTTTGTCCTCCAGGGGATATCTGACAAATGTGTTCAGTGTTACTGTCATCTATAGGGCAGGTTATTGCTAAACATCCTATTAAGGAGAGGACAGCCCCTCTTCCCAACAAATAATTATAGCTGGGCCCAACAAAGACTCATAGAATCTTCCCAACAAAGACTCATAGCTGGGCCCTCCCT
>NW_004567109.1:24687497-24688192 GCF_000260355.1 Condylura cristata | reverse complement strand
AGGCCAGAGGTACAGGGGTGTTGAGAGGATTCATCAGAGTCAGAGTGGAGAGCAGAAAAGGCAGATTGAGGGATCACCTCTGGGGCTGGGGATCAAACTCGCAGGGAAGCGGCTGTGGGCAGGCTTTTGCAGTGCTGAGCTCCAACCCTTGCTCTACCAAGGAGGGCCCCAATAAGTGACTATGTTTATAAGGATAGAGGGGGAGGGAACTTTAGCATTAGTCCTTGAGGCATCAAATAGCTGGAGATTAAAAAAAACAATAAAACTTATTTGCAGGTCCTCTGAATTCTAATTTACATGGGTGCCATGATTGTTCCAGTTTGGAAATTTCCCCTTTACTGGACTCTGTCTGTGCATTCATTCCAGGAGCATTCCAGGAGAAGGAAGAAGGAAAACCAACCCTTTGTTTCTAGTTGGGTGTGGGAAGGTGAAAACTTGAGCCTAAAACCCAAAATTCTATATTCTAAACACGTGCATCATGATATAGTATAGAAGTTTAATATGAAAGGGCAATTACAGAATAAATGCCAAATCATATTTGAATTTAAGGTTGAACTCTGAATAAAGATGTAAGAATTAGAGCCAAAAATGAGAGCCAAAAATATGGGTGGAAGTCAACACAAACTCATGAACAAGTTAAATAAAGATTAAGTCAAGAGTTACTTAAATATACAAAATGAAGACTGATGTAAAAA
>NW_004567109.1:24657223-24686977 GCF_000260355.1 Condylura cristata | reverse complement strand
AGGATTCACCAGAGACAGAGTGGGGAGCAGAACAGGCAGATCAAAGAAATACATTGCTGAGGGGAGCAGCGGTCAGGTCAGGAGAGGTCTGCCTCGCCATGTGGTCACCTCCGGGGCAGGTGGGAATCAAACTCATGAGGAAGTGGCTTAAGCTTCTTAGTGCTGTGCTTTAACCCACTGAGCCACCAGGGAGGGCCTGGTAATTCAGAATTTTAAGCAGTTAAATTGCTGACGACTTTTAGAGGTAACAGAGTGCACCAAAATGACCACCTGGAGGAGGGGGTGACCCAGACAAAGAGGTTATCAGTGAAGTGTTCAAGCCCAGGCTCAGAGACTGTTGAGTCTATTGAAGAAGGGAGTCTTGTAATGGGTAGCAAGTTGGATGTTAAGCTGTTCACTGCAGGGCATTGAGGGTGAAACCTAGGACAATGCATGACACATAGTGGGAACTTAATTATTTTAGAAAGATTTATTTACCTATACGTACAAGAACTGGGGTACAGGCCAGAGGTGTGGGGCTGTTGGTGAGAGGATTCACCAGAGACAGAGTGGGGAGAAGAACAGGCAGATTGACCTAGGGGGTGAGAGGAGAGGTCTGCTGTGTCATGGTCACCTGCCTGGCCTGGGATTAAACTCATGCTGCAGATGGCTTCATAGTCTGTGCTTAACCCCTGCGCTACAAGGGAGGCTTCCTTGTCTGCCTTTTTTTCTCCCTACCTGGCATACGGGCATAAGGCTGAAAGTATAGCAGACATTTTGTGACTGTAGGCAATCTTAAGAATAAAAGCTGTAGGCTAGTGAACTTGGGAGTGAAAAATTAAAATAAGCCTGGTTCCCTGATAGCATTAAATTAATATAGTAGCCTTGAAGAGCCACATTTATTCAAGCCCCTACTTGTTAAATGGGAAAAGTTAATCTCCCATTTGCTTAAACTTGTTGAGTTTAATCTGTTACTTGTGGTTATATTTAACTGTAACAAACACATCATCCTTTGAAAACTATTTCTCAAATTTGTATCTCTAGGTGATGTGTCCCAAATATGATTTTATAAATATAAGTTTCATGAGTTCTAAAGAGTCGTTATAATTTTTCAGTGATAATTAAAGAAATTAATGTAAGCATTCTGAATCATCTGGATGACCTTATAACTAAGTGCTGCTTTGTGATTTTGATTGTGGTTACCATTACATGAAAACATACAGCGTTAATGGTTTATAATTTGTACTTTTATTTTTTTTTAAGATTTTTAAAATTTATGCATACAAGGACTGGGGTACAGGCCAGAGGTGCAGGGGGTGAGAGGATTCACCAGAGACAGAATGGGGAGAAGAACAGACAGATCTAGTGAAATAACACTGCTGAGGGGCACAGCAGGCGAGACAGGAAAGATCTGCTATGCCATATAGGTCATGTCCCTTGCTGGGTATCAAACTTGTGCTGCAGTGGCTGCCATAACTTCACAGTACTGCAACTTCACCCCTTGCACCACCAGGGAGGCCCTACTTTTATGGTTTTAAAGTTTATGGCAAAGTTTATTTGGTCAGCAAATCTGAATGTTAAAACTGCTGTTCTTGGACAGATGCTTTATATCCATACTGAATCGCTTTACCTATTTTATCTATAGTTAGCAGTGAAAAAGGGGCTGCTGATTTTGTTAGTTAACTATAAATCTTGTAATGATGTAACTCCTGCTTTATTAAGAGAAATCCAGATGATGTTATAGAATCCTGTACAGACAAAGATTTCATGCTAACTTGAACAAAGAAAGGTGGTGAGAGATTTGAGTCATCATCATGGGGCGTAGGCAGAACAAGCATGCAGAATCTGCTAAAAGGAGATGCTTTATAGCACTGGGACCATATCACTGAGGGTATTGCCTACCTGAACCTCATCTTGTATATTTCAACTTGCAATAATTCATCAGTAGCAATGGTATAGTGTTAATTAATAAGGAAACTTTATGAAACAGTATTTTAAATTATTTTCAATACTGTATTCTGGAGCAACATTATCAACATATTTTATTTTTTATTATCAAAAAAAGATTTATTTTTATTTATGCATACACAAGCTGGGGTGCAGGCCAGAGGTGTGTGGTGGATGAGAGGATTCACCAGAGACAGTGTGGAGCAAAACAAGCAGATTGACTGAATACATTGCTGAGGGGAACAGTGGGAGAGATAGGAGAGTTCTGCTGTGCCTCATGTTACATATCATGCCACTAGGGAGGCCCCATAATACGATATTTTAAAAGTCTGAATAAATGTTGAAATAAAATTAATGAAAGTTAAACAGCTAAGTTTAATAAATCAAACCATAATTTTGAATGTTAAAACTGCTGTTGTTAGACATATGCTTTATATTCATATTGAATTGCTTTACCTATTTTATCTATAGTTAGCAGTGAAAAAGGGGGCAATCAATGGCTGCTGATTTGTTAGTTAACTGTAAATCATGTAATGATGTAACTCCTGCATATTGAATAACATGATGGCTCTGCTGCTTGGGATGGCGCTGGCCCCAAAATCTATTATGTAACTTTGGATAATTTACTGGGGGTCCTCAGGTTACTTATATTTGAGAATATCACTTTAATAGGTGGAAGGAGCTAAATCCTCTAAAGAAGTGGTCTGGGCAGTAACGTAGAGCCATATTTGTTCAAGTTGGGCAAAGACATTTTAAGGGTTTCACTTCTAAGAAATAATGTGTGATTCATTCAAGTATTTTCTCAGCAGCTGCCCTGACCTGGAGCAATTCTTTATAAGGCCCCACCTAAAGTCTTCAGCAACCAGCAGCTTAGTAAGAGTTTTCTTATTTTTTAAAGACTTTAGAAGAAACTGACTAAGGAAAATTTACAGGTAGCAGCTTGTATATCTATTAATTGATTTTTTAACTCTTTTTTTTATCTTTATTACCCTAAAATACCATAAAACTCGCTGCTCATTATGGTGGTCAAAGATTATTCTTGATAGAAACAGTCCACCTTCATGATTGACCCCTTCACCCACAAAATTCTGTTCTTGAGTTGCCTTTAATTGCTTTAGTTTTTTCTAGTCTTATAGAAATCCTCTGAGATTCTGTTCTGGACTCCTAATTCTCATGTTGTTTCCTCAAATCAAACTCACCATCTTCTCCCTTAGGAAAGGAGTCAATAGTAGGGTAGACTGGAGTCATTCAGTGTGATCAGACCACTGTAAGGCACAACTCTAGGGGGCAACCTTCATACTAGTCTAGATGAATATCACATTTGCATATTCTATAACATGATGGCTCTGCTGCCTGGGATGGCACTGACCCCAAAATCTATTATGTAACTTTGGACAATTTACTGAAAATCTTCTGGTAAGTGAATCATCTGTATTTTTAACCTCACATGCTTCTCCAATATTTTCTGTCATTGGTTAAAGACATTACTTTCATGTAACTAAGAAACCAAGGGAATTAAAATTGAATTCCTTCTTTCCTCTAATCCTGAATATAATTAACCCTAATGCCTGTAGAAATCTCCTTTCCATCCTGCTTCCAATGTCATATGCAGTGGCTTTCCAATTGGTCTTTTTACTTCTTGCAGCCTACTCATTAGATGGTCTCTGTCAAACAGCTGTGGGAATCATCTTCCTAAAATAGTTAAAACAAGTTAAAGCTAATCTCAAAAATCTTCAGTATATTACAATATTAAGTAAGCATTTCGCATAGACCAGTTCTGTGTTAGCTTCTAGTACTGAAAAGAAAGTAAAATAGAAAAAAGTCCTCCCCAGATCACTGCAAAACAATGGGATCGGTGTAAAAATGCAAGTAGGGGTATTACCAAATTCTGTAGAAGGGTAAAGGAGAAAGCTCCCTTGTCATTTCTTAAATGATATTATCTGGGGAAACTTCTATCACTTACTTAGACAAGTGTTGAAGAGTACTCAGCGAGTTCCTTTAAGGCATCCTTCCCCTTAACAGATTTCTTTTCTTTTTAGAACTCTATCCAATAATTTTTATATTTGCACAGGGATAGGTTGCTAACATTTCCCTGGGCCAGAATAACCCATTTAGTTCTTTTATTTTTTTGAAGTTATTTTTACTTATTTATCCATATAAGAACTGGGGTGTAGGCCAGAGGTGCTAGGGGTGGGAGTGAGAAGATTCACCAGAGACAGAGTAGGAGCAGAACAGGCAAATCTACTGAAATACACCACCAAGGGGAACAGCTAGTGAAATAGGGAGGTTTGCTATGCCATATGGGTTAGCTCCCAGGCTGGGGATAGAACTCAGGCCTCAGAATTGATAGCATGATAGTGCTCATACTTAACCTCTCCTCACCAGGGAGGCCCCCTTTTGAGACAAATGAGACAGACAACTCCAAGTGCTCAAACCATGGACTGGCACATCATAGATAAAATACATGGTAATATTCTTCTGGCTGAAGTAGATCTCTGTGTTGTTGATTTATTGCCCATAGCAATAACTATCCAATATTAAACTCTGACCTACCTCTCCCCTTCCTCTTCAAGAAGGAAATGAGTAATACAAGTAGCCATTCAGCTTCAAGCAGAGAAGGAAAAAAAAAAAATCATTGCTGTTGCAAGGTAGGATGATAAATACTAAAAAAATTGTCAGATGTTCACTCAGCATGACATAGCACTTCTCCATTTCTTATCCTGCTTATAAGACCTAATGGAGTTAGTAGGATAATGTGGGTGGTGGAGCCAGGAAAAGGCACATTAATACTATTTATTAAGTAACATTTAATACATTTTTGTGTCAGGTGCTCTGTTATAATTTGGGGACACAGAGATGCACATGACATAAAGCCAGTCTAGCAAGGAGGAACAGACCTGTAAATAAGCACACTAGCTTGAAAGTATATATATATATATATATATATATATATATATATTTATATGCTATTGTTTGAGGGAATGGTCACCGTTAAGGTTGTGTGAAAGAATAGTTTCAGAGGAAGTAATGCCTCAGGTGTCTTTAAAGACTTTTTCTCTAAGTCAACTAGGAGGGAACAGGTTCTCCACGTTTGAACAAAAAAGCCTGCGTTGAACAGCTGCACACATTTCTGGGTGTTAAATTCGAGGAACAAGGAAGAATTATAGCAAAAATAATAACTAACATTTTATAAGAACTAGGTACTGTGTTAAATGCTGCAAAAGTAATCTCAATAAAGAATAGTTTCCCATTTTAAGGTGAGAAGCTAATTCTTGCCTAAAGCCCACACAGAAATCACAGTGAGGCATTTTAACTCAGGAAATGGACGACAGAGCCCCAGTTTTTTATTCACAAATCAGAGGAGTGGCCTGATCAGATTTCTTAGTCCCTCTAGCTGTAGTGGAAGGGATGGCGGGAAAAGGAAGACGCAACCCTGTACTCGATAAAGCAATGAAGGAAGATATCTAAGCGGTGAAGGTTATTGAGGCTCATTCGGGCAGAGGGCCAGGACCTGGGGATATCTGAGAAAATTTTGGACAGACTGATCTCAGGACTGTTGCGGGTGGACGTGGCGCTCGGTGGTGAGCAGCGACCATCCTTACCGTTTTGGGCCTACAGGCCCCGCACGCAGGGCCGCCCCCAAAGATCACGGTTTAATCGAAGCTTTAGGTTTGGTATAGGGTCTAGTGGATGCCTCATCCCAGCTCTCAACGGTCCACGACGGGGAGCAGCACTTCCCGCCCCCAGCTAGGAAAAACGCTGAGTCATTCGGTGGGGCGCGTCGGCTCCGGGCGCGGCTCGAGCCAGATCCCCCCCTCCTCTCTCCTCACGCGCCCCAGGCCCTCCGACTCTCGCGAGAGCGCTCGAAGCTATAAAAGCGGCGCCTCACGCGGGCTTCGCGCTTCCTCCAGACTTCTTCGCCGTGGTCCTTGTTTTGGAGCTGGTGAGTGTACGGGCAGCAGCGCGGCCTCTGCGGACCGGCGTACCCCCCACCCCTCTGCACCCCTTCCCTTCCTCGGCTCCTGCGCTTCTCGATTAGGGGTGCTGGGACGGGAGGGGCGGCCGGGCGGGGCCTGGCGCCCGAGAGTATGCAGGCAGTTGCGCACTGTCCAGTCGGGCCTCTGTGGGTACCAAGACCTGTTGAGGCCCGAGGCTACCGTCGACTCGGGTTTCCATTTCTCTTCCGCAGCGCGCGCACAGCAGCTGAGTGGCTTGGGGTGGCGGTGCGGGGGGCTGGTATCTCCTCGACGGATATGTTGGACTGGGAGGGGCCAGGAAACTTCTAGAATGGACCTGGAAATTCGCTGGGGGCTACCCGTACGTCTTGTGGTAGGGTTTCGTGGCAATTGTGCCCTGAGCCGTGACTAGCTGTGGAACTTGGGGTGCTAAGATTTATTACTCGTCTTTGTTCTTCCGGCTTCAGGACGAGGCTTGTGGCGACTCAAGTGCCCCCACTGAGCGCTGCGCACTCTGCTGGTGCTTTCTGAAGCGCTAGGGTGGGGGTGGCCGCGAGGGTACCAGAAGTGGTGTTTGGGGGCGTTGCCTTCGTGTGAGAAATTCTTGGGCAGTTTGCCTGAGAAACCGCTCTTCTGGGAGTCCGGCAGCCTTTCCGCTTGGTTGGTGGAGCTCTCGTGGACTTGGAAGACACCCGGCAAAGTGGGTTTATGTGGGAAGACCATTTTTGTTAAAGGACTCAGGTAGTTTTTGCCAAGTTGCAACGCAAGTTACTGATTGATGGGGTTTTTGTTGTTGTTGTTAAGCAGTAAAAATTTGTTCCGATCCATGCTGACAACCTTTTTGCTGTATTAACAACAAAATGTTGGGACTTTGGAAGTACATTTGTTTTGGATTTTCAAACCTGTGAAAATCTTACTGGGTTCAATCTTAATTCCTTATCTTGTTCACCTAGGCGCGTAAAATGCAACATTGCGTAATAGTAACAAATTGGGTTTGTACTCTTGCCTCAGGATTTTAGCCTCGAGGTCAAAAATGCATTTTTGAAAGGACTTCTAAGGGCTGAAATACAATACCAGTTTTGAAATTGTGAAGGTGGTAGAATCCTGGTTTAGCCTTAAAAAGTTGGGTGGATTTCAAGTTGTAGGCTCAAGAAGCATACTTACCTGGAGAAAAAGTCCAGTGTGCTTCACATTATTGTGAGGGTAGGTAGAGGCACAGAAGGGAGGAAGAATGACTACTCTAGGGAGCTAGGCATTCAGTATTTCCTGCATCTTGCATTTGGGTTCTGGTTTTAGAGTCTGTAGTCCCCTGTCCTCCCTTTCTATAAAATGGAAATACAGAACAAAATGCCATTGCACAGAAGTGATAAGAGATTTCAGTTGATAAAATAAATTGCTTTTAAATGAAAACACAGAGACCTGTATATTTAAGTTTGTTTCAAAGTTGGAAAGCTCAACTTGTTCTCTTTTCCTATTAAGGTACTTGGAAGTGCTACTGGACAGTTGCTTAATGTCCTAACCCTGAGTCTCTAGAAAAATAAGGCTGTTTTTAACTTACCTTTAATCTTTTACAGCTGATAGCAAGATGTCTTCAGGAAATGCCAAAATTGGGCATCCTGCCCCCAACTTCAAAGCTACAGCTGTTATGCCAGATGGTCAATTCAAAGATGTCAGCTTGTCTGACTACAAAGGTAAGACTATGTTAGGCTTATTAAAATGGAATTAATGTATAATCTAGGTATGGCTTCTTAGATTTCCATAACTGGCTGTAAAATGATTTGTGTCTCCCAGGTCAAGGTCTTCAGATAGAAGACCTGGCTTCTGTTGAAGTGATTATCATCTACATTATCAACAGTAGATATTAGTCCAGACTAATTCTAGAGAAAGCATGTGCTTTATATTGCTTTTCAACTATCTTCTTTAGTATTTAATTATAAACTTAATGGAGATATTACTTGTTTTCAGGGATCTTCCAGAATCTAAAGTCTCAGAAACTAATTTTTTCTTTTTTTAAATTAAAGTATAGCACCCTCCTTGATGGTGCAACAGGTTAAAGTGCCGCACTGTGAAGCCCAATGTGAGTTTAAATCCTGGCCAAGGGGGTGATTTCCATGGCTTGGCAGACCTCTCCTAACCTGCTCACTGCTGAGGGGAGCAGCGGGCGGGTCAGGAGAGATCTGTCACACCATGTGAATCACCTCTGGGGTGGGGATCGAACTCATGCAGAAGTGGCTTTAGCATCTTAGTGCTGTGCTCCAGCCCTCTGCGCCTCCAGGGAGCGCCCTGCTTTCCATCTTTTGTTAGTAACTTTCAGATTTAGAAGTCTGAATCAAAACAGGCAGATCTACTGAAATACACTGCTGAGGGGAGTAGTGGGTGGGTCAAGAGAGGTCTGCCACACTATGAGGGTCACCCCCTGGCTGGGGATAAAACTCTGTGGATAGCTTATAGTGCTGCACTCATAGGGAGGGCCTCAAAGTTGTATTCTTGATTATAGTCACTGTGCTGTGTATTACTTAGAATTCAGGCCTTTGGCGTTGTGACACTGCATGTTCAATTCAGTTTATGAAATAATATGTATCACAGCTACATTATTAGGCAGAGGGCTTAGACACACTCTCATGACTGTTTTGTTTTTAGAGGAGAGATGATGTCATAGTTGGAACAGCTTTCTGTTCTAGTTTCATGTAGACACTTGACAAGTTTTAACATGTCTTTTATTTTGCCATAAGTCCCAGAACCAAAAGATCTTCTGAGATACTTGAGAGGCTATAAATTCCTTAAATGCAACCTGAAACTCCAGTGTCTACTATACCTTTCTTGGGTAGAGCTTGTGACTAAGTTTCCTAACATTATCACAGTCCTTGTATTGAGAACAAGTAGGGTCCTATAGAGAGAAGCTGTTCCTCAGAGTAGTAGCACTATGGGGAAGTGACCCTGGCTCTGAGGGCTTAATGGCATGAGTTTGGTGTGTTGCTTTTTGCCCTTCAGGATTTGACCTGCTGAGGCTTCAGAGTGTTTGCTAGGGGAGTTTGTTGATATATATATGAATTTCTGTTGATTATGATTTTCAAAGTGAGTATCTAAAGCAGCTTATTTTGATTTGTCAAGATATTAGAACATATTTATGGTTATTCAGGTGATTTAGTTGCATTACTGTGGTACATTGGAAAAAGTGCTCTTGGTTTCTTCCCTTGTTGGTTTTTTTTTTGCCTTGCAGCAGAGAATCAAGCAATTAAATTTTCTGGGCACTGATTGTAAAACCATTGGGATTAGGCTCTCCATAGATAATAACATTCTTGCATTTGCTTTTTCTTAATTAGAGCAGAGTGAATAGTGTTCATTCTGTAGTTGAATGTTTGATGTGTAGATTCAAAGCATGTATCTGCTGCAAATAGGCTTTTTAAAAGCAGCCTTTGGGAGATAGTTATGGTTTGAGCATTTTGGCATTTAGCATTTGTGTCTGCTCCCAACTTTTTTTTTTTTTTTTAATTTATTTATTTGGTGCCCTCCCTGGTGGTGCAGCAGGTTAAAGTATAGCACTGCAAGCTAGCCACAGATGCTTCAGTGTGAGTTCAATCTCCAGACCCAGAGGTGATCCACATGGCATGGCAGACATCTCCTGACCCAACCACTGCTCCCCTCAGCAGTGTACTTTGTCAGTCTGCCTGTTCTGCTCCCCACTCTGTCTCTGGTGAATCCTCTCACCACCCCTGCACCTTTGGCCTGCACCCCAGTTCTGTATGCATAAATTAATAAAATCTTGAAAAAATTATGATTTATTTATTTATGCATACAGAATTGGGATACAGACCAGAGATGCAGTGGGTAAGAGGATTCACCAGTGACAGTGAGGAGCAGAACAGGTAGATGTACTGAAATATACAGCAGACTAGACACTAGGCAGGAGAGGTCTGCTGTGCCAGATGGGTCAGCTCCCTGACTGGGAATTGAATGCATGATGCTGTGATAGCTTCATGGTGCTGTGCTTTAACCTGTTATACCACAATGGAAGGTCCTGCTATCAACTTTTTAAAGATCAGTTTCTGTAAGAAAATGTCTTCAGTTTTTCATTCTGATAAGCAAAGACAAACTGGCTCTTTTTCTTACAGGAAAATATGTTGTGTTCTTCTTTTATCCTCTTGATTTCACTTTTGTGTGCCCCACGGAGATCATTGCTTTCAGTGACAGAGCAGAAGAATTTAAGAAACTCAACTGCCAAGTGATTGGTGCTTCTGTGGATTCTCACTTCTGTCACTTGGCATGGTAAAATTTCTTGTTTTATTGAAATCGATTTATTCTTATTTAAGTTAAGCAGCAACTGGGAGGAGTGGTAAATAGAATTTCTTAAATATAAACATTTGGGTCTTCATAGGAGTGTAAATGCTGATCTCCTCTTAGATTTCTTATCTAGAAACAGAAACAGCAACTGCAGTTGAGTGTACCCTGATGACCTTAACTGTTGTAGCCATTTACTTTACTGCTGGAAAATGTTTGAAATTTTCTGGGAAAATAAGATTAAAAGTGTTGATGGGGAGGGAACAAATATTGTTGATACTTTTATTACACAGGAGTTTGAATGAATGTGATTATATTTGCATTTTATTGTAGGATCAACACACCTAAGAAACAAGGAGGACTAGGACCCATGAACATCCCCTTGGTGTCAGACCCCAAGCGTGCCATTGCTCAGGATTATGGGGTTCTAAAGGCTGATGAAGGCATCTCATTCAGGTATATATGTGTTGGGTGGCTGAAATTCATCAGGAGAATTATCAGTGGCTAGGACCTTGGAGACTCCTCTTTAATTCTTTACGGAGGTTTACTCTTCTATCAGTGTAAATCTGGAAGATCAGCTCATTTCCATTGTTTCTTTATCCTGACAAATCAGTTTCTAAATCTTGTATTATGTTTTACTCAAACCTTCAATCATTTTCCCAGGGGCCTTTTTATCATTGACGATAAGGGTATCCTTCGTCAGATCACTGTGAATGACCTCCCTGTTGGCCGCTCTGTGGATGAGACTCTCAGGCTAGTTCAGGCCTTCCAGTTCACTGACAAACATGGTGAAGGTAAGTAAGCAAGCCAGTCTGCTTGGTGACAGTACAATAGAATGGTGGTAGGGGAAATGGTAGAACAGAATCTTATCAAATAAGTAAGAAAAGGGTGATTATTCATGTTCATGAAGTTGAAGTGGAATTGTAGTGGGTTGTGGGGGTGGGGTAATGAAAAAACTTTTTGTTTCAGTTGCATATTCTCAGCTTTACCCTGCTCATATTTTAAATACACTATTAAAGGAGAGTATATAAAGTCAAGACAAAGGATAAAGAATCACATCTAGACATAAATGCATGTCATGGTAGACAAGAGTTAATTGGTAGAAGAGCTTTAGTTTCTAGAATCCATATTTATTTCATTGGGGTTTAAAAATAAAGATGGTTTTATATGACCAGCTTGAAATGTGGGGGGAAAAATAGGACTAAGATTAATTATCCAGACAGAATAGCTAGGTAGAGTACAAACTTGTTTTTTAATTATCTGTTGTAGTTACAGCTTTCACAACAGTTGTCAAAGACAAAATTTCATATTTTTTTGTATTTTTTATATTTTAAAATATATTTATTTGAATAGATATTTTACATTGTTGTATATTTTTGTATGTTTGTTTTTTCCCTTCAGATGTAAACCCTTTTAAAATTCGCACTACCAAGTCATCTGAGAGCTTTTACCATAGTGTCTCGTGCTTTTCCCTTCTGTTTTGACCCTCTCCTTCCCCCGCTCCTGTTGTATGTTTCTGGTGTATAGTTTGCCTGCTAGTAGTTGTTTTTTCCTTTCTCTATCCCTTGATTGGTTTCCTTATTTACTTCCTGTAAGTGAAACCACTTGATATTTTTGTTTCACTGAGCATAATTCCTTCTAGCTTCATCGATGTTGCTGGGAATGGCATGAGTTTATCTTTTTTGATTTCTAAGTAGTATTCTATTCTGTGTATATTCATCTTGATTTAGACATCTGTTTATTTAGGTTATTTCCATATCTTAGTTACTATAAATAGTGTTGCAGTGAACATAAGAGTACAAGTTTCCTTTTGAATTAGTGATTTTGTGTCCTTTGAGTATATGCCTGGGGTAGAATTGCTGGGTCATACGGTAGATCTATTTTTAGTAGTTTGAGGTCCTTCACACAATTTTCCATAGTGGTTGGACTAGTTTGCATTCCTGCAAGCCTAAAAGTTTCTTTTTCTCCACACCCTCACCAGCATTTGTTGTTGTTTTTTTTTTTATTTTTTTTTAAAGATTTATTTATTTGTGCATATAGAACTGGGGTACAGGCCAGAGGCTCAGGGGCGGTGAGAAGCTTCACCAGAGACAGAGTGGGGAGCAGAACAGGCAGATCTACGAAGTACACTGCTGAGGGAAGCAGCGGGCGGGTCAGGAGAGGTCTGGCTCGCCATGTGGTCTCCTCCGGGGCACGGGGCAGGCGGGAATCGAACTCATGCGGAAGTGGCTTCAGATTCTCAGTGCTGTGCTTTAACCCGCTGCGCCAACAGGGAGGGCCTGTTGTTGTTTTTTTTAATATGGGCCTTTCTGGTGTGAGGAGATACCTCACTCTGATTTTGTACAGAGCTTTTTTGAGGAGGTGGTATTAGGGCTAGAGGGATCAGATGAAAAAGATCAAGGTTCTTCTGGACCTCTCCCTGGTGGTGCAGGGGGTTAAGTATTAGCACTATGAAGCTACCAGCAGCCACTGCAGCGTGAGTTTGATCCCTACCATGGAGATGACATACACGGCCAGCATACCTCTCTTTTCTCGCCCACTATTCCCTGTATATTCCTGTATATTTTTCTGTTCTGTTCTCTACTTTGCTGCTGGTGTTGGCTCTCCTCTTCCTCACCTCCCACCTCTGGCCTACACCCTAGCTTTTCTATACAGGAATAAGTAAATAAAATCTTTTTTTAAATAATAATTTAAACAAACCCACGGTTCTTTATTGGAGGAGGTGTCAGGCTCAAAGACATGTTTTTATAAGTCTGTCCTTCTAAAACCTAAATATGAGAGGCAAATTCAACTTGTTTTTTATCTAACATTTGCTAGATTGTAGGTAGAGCCTTTTCCCGAACCACTTGACGCCAGCTTTTTGAATTGTAAAGCTCTGAAGTACAGTCGCTGAAATAGAATGCTACCCTTTTAGTTTTAAGGACTCTTGAGGCAAGTGCTGTGTATGTAGGGAAAGGTTTTTTAAGATTTATTTTTATTTATGCATATAAGAGCTGTGAGGATTCATCAGAGGTGGAGTGGGGAGCAGAACAGGTGTATTTTCTGAAATAACAGTGTTGATAGGAGCAGCCATCTAGACAGGGGTCTGCTATACCTTGTGGGTTAGCTTCTTGGCCGGGATTTAATTTGTGCTACAGTGGCTGATAACTTGATAGCACTAAAATTTTCACCCCTTTGCCACCAACAACGTCCCAATAAAATAAATCTTAAAAAAAAAAAAAGCCATCACCATTTGCAAGTCTTTACTTTGCTGCATTAAAGGGCAGACAGTTGCTGATACTGCCCCCTGGTGGGATATCTTGTTTGGTACAAAGACTAGAAACCAAGGCATGAAGGCAATTTTCCTAGGATCCTGCATAGATACTTGGCTGTTGAACCTAAATTTTCATGATTCTATGAGGCTTGCTTCTTTAGAATCGTTTGGTCTGTGCTGCTTTTCATCCCATTAGATCAGTCATTGCTTTCTGTGTGGATCCTTTTATAAATTACAATTTGATGGGTAACACTAGAGACTAGTCTGGGACCCTCCCTTGTGGCTCAACAGCTTAAAAGCACAGTACTTTGAAGCTAGCTACAGCACATCAGTGTGAGCTCAATCCCCAGCTAGGGAGGGGACCCAAATGGCGCAGCAGACCTTCTGTCTCACCAGCTATTTCCCTCAGCAGTGTACTTCGTCAGTCTGCCTGTTCTGCACCCCACTCTGTCTTTGATTTTCTTACTGCCCTTCCACCTCTGCCTGTACCCCACCAGTTTTGTATGCATAAATAAATAAATCTTTTTTAGAAAAGGCACTAGAGAGTCTATTAATACAAAGTACATTGTATAAGATATAGTACCCATACTTTTAAACACAATATTTGTTAATTGTGTTAGAACTTGGATCCAAATTCAGTGTCTTCCCTTTTTTTTGGTAATTAAAATAATAAAGGCATTATTTAGGGCCTTTTGTATTGAGTTATATCATAGTTGTAAGTGCAATGAAGCCCTAGTGCCAAGGAGTTTTAAATTGGCAAGGTCCTTCTTGCTGCTTCATTATTCTTTCATTGTCCCAATTTAAAGTTGTGCTGTTCTTAAGTAGTGTTTCCTTCCTAGATGGAGGAATCTCTTTTGTTCTATTAGAATTTATTGTCAAACTTTTGACTGACTGGTCAGTTTTGCCTTTACACTGCTCTTTGTTTATGTTTATGACATTTACTTAACCACCAAAGCCTTCTTTTAACCATCAAAGCAAGTAACTATATAACAGACTTCAGGGAGGTAATGGCAGCTGGGTCTGCCATATAGCATTTACTCTATCAGTTCCTTGTTCTGGGCAGCTCTGCAGAGCCTGACATTTGAGGCTGTGACACTGAATAAAAGGGGCTTCCTGTCTCTTATACAAGGACTTTGCTCCTTTATTAGAGGACAGACAGCAAAGGTTAATGGTTGGTTGCTTTGCCTCTCTTAGGTTAGTTCATGGAGGCATTCCTAGCTCAGGATATTAGGAAATGGTTGAAGATAATTCTTCTTGTATAAGATGATGAAATATTTAATACAAAGTTTCAGATCTTTTACTTCTAAGAGGTAGAAAGCATTTACTTAGTGAAACAAGCATGGCCTTCTGTGGCAGTCCTGTCACATTGTGAAGGTTGTATATTTTGGCAGTAACACTGAGGAGAGATGAAATGGTTGCTGCTTTCTCAGAGAAGAGGCGGCTTAGTGTTACTGGTTTACACAGTCCAAACTTGTCATTTACTTAGCTTTTTTTTTTTTTTTTAAGATTTATTTATTCATACAGAACTGGGGTATAGGCCAGAGATGCAGAGGGTGAGAGGATTCACCAGGGACAGAGTGGGGAGCAGAACAGGCAGATGGACGAAGTACACTGCTGAGGGGAGCAGCGGGCGGGTCAGGAGAGGTCTGCCACGCCATGTGGATCTCCTGGGGGCAGGTGGGGATAGAACTCATGCGGATGTGGCTTAAGTTTCTTAGTGCTGTGGTTTAACCCACTGCACCACCAGGGAGGGCCCTACTTAGCTTATTTTTTTACCTTGGACAGTCATTTTAAGTTATCTTTATTGTATAGCAAAATTTACCATTTTAAGCATATAATTTAGTAGCATTAGTTACATGCATGGTGGTATGCAACTGTTGGATTTTTCATCATCTGAATGATGAAATTAATCTATGAATTTGCCTATTCTAGTTATTGCAGGTTAGAAAGGTATTTGAAAAAAAGTATTTGTCCATTTTGTCATATATCAGAACTTCATTTTTTAAGGCTCAGTCATATTCATTGTGTTATAAATTGAGGACGCAGGGTTGTTGCTCCCTTTGTGGGTATTGTGAATAATGCTGCTAGGTCAAACTAGAGCCACCAATACAGTGGGTAGATGGTGGATCCTAATTGGTTTTGATCTTCATTTCCCTAATGACAATGATATTGAATATACTGCTAAATGCTTATTGACCATTTGTGTCTTTGAAGAAGTGTTTATTCAAGTCTTTTGCCCATTTTACTAGTTTGTCTTTTGTTGAACTGTGGGAGTTCTTTATTTTCTCATTTTGTATCTTTCTTGAGGTAAAGTTTTTTTCTTTGTGCTTGTGATATCATTTAAAAATATACAAGGTCACGAAGTCTGTTCGTCCCAACTTCTCCCTCCCCCAGCCCTACCATTATCTTGAAAGAATCTAATTAAGTGGTATCTTTCTTTTTCAGTGTGTCCAGCTGGCTGGAAACCTGGTAGTGATACCATCAAGCCTGATGTCCAGAAGAGCAAAGAATACTTCGCTAAGCAGAAGTGAGCCCTGGACCATTTTTAGAGCCAGGGTTGCATTGAGCAGTTCTAAGAACCAAACTTCTTGTTACTATTATCAATGCTTACAACACAAGACCTTCGACTCAGCTAACATATAGGGCAGGATACGTCTCCCTTCAGGGGTTGGGAGGCCAGTCTTTCTTCCCTTGGAGAGATGGGCCTTAGTTGTTCTGTGGGGTTGGCTAACTGTTATGTATAGTAATGAGTCATCACTTTTGATCTTTTGTAGTTTCTATTAAACTTGAACTGAAACTCTGTTGATTTTTTTCGTATTAATGGGCATTATTAGCATTTAATTTTAAGAGGAACTTACTGTTTTCCCTCTTTAGAGGAAATAATGAAAAATAAGGCCTGTTTCAATCAGGATGTCCAATTGAGGGAACATGCATATAGTTCCAGGCAGTGGATGTTAACTGTTAACATTAACATTTAACATTAACCAAGATGTTAACATTTTATTTCATTTCATTTGGGGGAGAAGAGCAAGATGTGCTATATTATTTCTAAAGGGAGTGCAGTTGGTGATATCAGCTGGATTGCATTGCAGGTAAAGGTCCCAGAGAGAAATTTCACTATTTGTTTACCTTTCACTACTGGGATGGCTGTGTGAGACTCAGAAGCTTGAAATTTCTGATAAGTGTCAATAATGGTGAAAGATATTAGAGACTAATAATACCTTTGAGACTGAAAGGTGGGGATGTGGGTGGTGGTAAGACAGGACTGTTGACCTTGGGAAGGGCTTTTAAAGTAGCAAAAGCACAGTGCTGAACATGTGTCAGCTTTCCATGTTTTAGCCTTTATTTGAGGGTGGTTCTTTCCTTAGCCATCGTTCATACTATTCCAAGGGAGGTTGTCAATGGGGAGAAGGTGGATTCTTCTTGGGGTCTAGAGGGGGCCAGGATAAATTCAGAATGCTACTACCCCAACTTCCCCATAATCTCCATTATTCAGAGCTCCAAGTAGTAGCACAGGCTTCCCAAGGCATTCAGTAATTGCAGGCAGAGGCTATGGAAACAGTTTTAAAAGTGCTCTTTATATCTATTACTCAACAACTCTAAGTCAGATACTGGTATTTAGGAGATGATTTCCTCTTATACCTGGTAACAAGTAGTGTTTCTAAAGAACACTGAAGAAATTAATAGTCGTGCTATATGTGTATATATATTTTAAAAGATTTATTTATGCATATAAGAACTGGGGTACAGGCTAGAGGTGGGGATGATGAGAGGATTCATCAAAGACAATAGGAGTGAAGTGGATTGACAGAAATAGACTGACAAGGGGGTGCAGCTGGAGAGACAGGAGAGGTCTGCTATACCATGTGGTTTATCTTCTCAAATTCAGGGATTGAATTTGTGCTACAGTGGCTGTGGCTACCTTCACGGTGCTTTGCTTTAAACCCTTATGCCAGGGAGGCACTGCAGTATTTTGAAGCAGCTGGAAATTTTAGATTTGCCTTTGGTTTTAGATTTCTTAACCAAACTACTGTGAACCTTCATTGGAGATATCTATTACATCAAAAATAATCCTTTTGTACCCAAACTAAAATTTGGTTATAAGCTATATGTAAGCCAAGTAAGTCCTAGTACCACTATTCTAAATAAATAAAGTTCCCATAAGGGAGGGAAGTTCAAGGGCTGGCAGATTCAGGTGGTGAGTCTTCTGGGTTGAGCCAGCCCCCAGTTCTGCTGGGATTCTGAGGTTTCTTAGGTGTGAGTGTGGTAAAGGGAAGTTCAGGGGATGCAGGGCATGGCTCAGAGGGCTGAACTAAGCCTAATAAGGCCAAGCGTTGGGCAGGTGGAGTGGAAAAGTAGGCCTTCTGCTCTTCAGAGTAGCGCTCTTGGGGTGTCACAACATCCCGGTAAGTCCAGTCTCGCCAGTGGAAGTTGAAACCTTCAAGCAGGGTGATTCTGTCAGCTCTTTCCGGTACACAGTCGAGGGGCTCTGTGGGTAGCAGATCTGGCACCTGTATTCCTGGCAGCAGCACCACCCCCCGGATGGCAAACCAGCCCCCAAACCGGGGATGTATACATACACCTGATACGTGCTGAGGAGAGGGTAAAGAAAAGTAAGGTCATGGAGGTCACCTTGGCACAAGTCCAACTACCATCACTGTAAGCCAGACTTGTTCACTTCTCACTATAATAGATACCAGTACATGTGAGAACCTTTTAATCCAATGACTGTACCTTCCCCCATTACGTACACTGAGCCTCAGCTGTCTCACCCCTGGTAGTCTCATTCACTGCTCCTTCCATCAACAACAGGGCTTTAAGAACTGACCAGGTTCTTTAGCCTCATTTGTCCCCAGCAAGATGCCAGAAGGTGTGTGGGCCCAGAGTTGACCAGGGCACATTTTTGGTCCTGGAAGTTTCACCAATAAAACCAGGGAAGGTGGAATGAAGTGGGAAGCTTCACTTTCAGCTCCTACTCATTCACACTTGCCCTCTGACCTGGGTTCCCCAAGGGTCAGCCTCCACATCCTGTCGTTGGTAGTAGTATGCAGCCCCTGCCACATGTGCTGCTGTCTGGGCCAGAATCTTGGGTCGCCGGTTGGGGTGTACTTCATAGTCAGCAATAACTTCCATTTGTAGTTCTGGGAGGCTCTGGGACACAGTACAAAATGGAGGCTTTGTATGAATGGAATCCTGACCTTGTCCTAGAGGGCCCTAATTGTGTTGACATGGTCTTATCATCTGGTCACATACAAAGGTTAAATACAACTTTAAACTTGGTGGTGGTGATGGTGGTGGGGTGCTAGTGTGAGGAAGAAAATAATACCCTGTCCAGGAGGGACTGTATTTGAAGGGAAGCACACAAGGTCTTGTTCCAAAACCTCCGTCATGAGGAGTGACATGGCTCTGTACCCCCAAGTCAAGGGAGGAAGACCTAGGAGGTCCAGTATATGTGTATATACCTAAGTGAGTATGCTGGAGATCTGTTCTGTCAAAAATCCCCAAAGAGGGCATAAAGCTTCTAGCTGTAGGGCAGAGAGGTGAGTGAGATCTGAGGGTATCGGGCTTATTTCCAATTTCACTTGGAAACCAAGGAAAGTTTGGTCTAAGGTTCATAAAAGTTGCCTATTGGTGTAGGGTGATTTCAGACCTGAAAGCTGCTAGACAAGATGATGGAACCTGGAATGAGAAGGAAGAATGACGTCGTAGTACAATGTCAAAGCTGGTATTGTTAGGGCATCCTAACTGGGAAGTGGCTCTAGGTAGATTTATAGACAACACTGAGCTTGGAAGAGCTGGAAACTGCTACAGGATTGGAAGTTGGAGGATATGAGCTTTGCTTACCTCTCTAACTCGTCCCAAGTGGTAGGCCACACACTGGTCCACAGGATCAGTCAATGGTTGGAAGTGGCAGCTCTGCAGGAAGGGCTTGAGGGCCCGGTCAAACATGGCAGGTGTGCTGAGTACCAGGAAGGCCAAGGTAGGTCCTGGGAGGGGCAAGTGGAAGGCTGGAGGTAACAATGCATTGTACCATGCCACCTGGAACAGAGAATTAGGTGATGCTGGAGGGTCAAATTGGGTTTCAGCCAGGCCAAGATCTTAGCATGGCATTCAAGGCTTTTCACAACTTGCGCTAGCCTTCATCTGATTAATCAATGACTTTTCACTGATACTCTAGTGATGTATGTACAGTCAGACTTGTTTGAATTTGACAGAATTTAGAGCGGCAGAAATGCAAGAACAACAAAAATAAATTGTACTGCCTTTAGTACAATGACATGCCAGATGAAGGTCCTCTGAAATTAGAAAAGGCTTCTTGGAAGCCGAATCTTGATGGCTGGGAAGGAAAATGACAGACTGATGAAGGAGGGAGAATTTGGTGTGTATTCTAAATAGAGGGTATTCTAAACTGGGATATAGGCCAGAGGTGCAGGGGGTGAGAGGATTCACTAAAGATAGAATGGGGAGCAGAACAGGCAGATTGACAGAAATACACTGCTGAGGGGAACAGCAGGTGAGACAGGAGAGGTCTGCTGTACCACGTGGTTCACCTCCTTGGTCAGGAATCAAACTTGTGCCTTAGTGGCTGTGAATAGCATCATAGTGCTGCATCTTAACCCCTTGTGCCACTAGGGAGGCCCAGTATAAGGATTTAAAATGAGCCTCCTGTCCAAGCATTTAGCTCAGTGCAGGGTAAGGCTGGAAACTGGCCCACGTAAGTAAGCCCCAGTAGGTGGTAGTGCCAGAATTATGTCAGGAAAATTCAATTTTCCCAGCAAACTGGTATAATTGAAAACAATTAATTATAGCCTATTGGTGGATGGAAGAAACCAGTCAATTGTTTGCTCTTACAAGACCAAGAATGCCCTTTCCTCCTGAATTACCTAAATTCGAATTATGCAAACCTCTCAGGCCCTGCCCCCTGCTAACTCCTTTAGTAAGCTTCTAAAGTGAATCTGGCTCCACAGGTTCCTGTATATTATGTTGGTGATAAAGTCAAAAGGTTACTGGATCAACTAGTGTCTCCCATTTATCAGTAGGAATTATACGGGACTAAAAGGACAAATGTGTGACCACATCTCTTCTTTTAAAGATTTATTTATGCATACAAGAACTGGGGTGCAGGCCAGAGGTGCAAGGTCAGTGAGAGGATTCACCAGAGACAGACTAGGGAGCAGAACTAGCCAGATGTATTGAGATACATTGCTGAGGGGCGCAGCGGACAAAAATAGCGGTCTGCAGCGCCAGTGGGTCAGCTCCTTGGCTTACAGGTAGCTGCAGTGGTTGGTGATAGCATGATAGTACTGTCTTTAACCCCTGAATCACCAGGAAAGGTCCCTTCTCTACTTTTTTTTTTTTTTTCTGGTGAGATCTGTTTGTTTATGCTTACAAAATTGGGGTACAGGCCAGAGGGATGGGGAGGTGAGGATTCACCAGAGACAGAGTGGGGGCACAGAACATGCATATGTACTGAAACATGCTGCTGAGGGGAGCAGGGGGCGGATCAGGAGAGATCTGTAGTATGTGAGTCAGCTCCCTGGCCGGGGGTCAAACTCTTGTTGCAGTGGTTTCGGAGAGCTTCGTAGTGCTGTGCTTTAACTCGCTAGAGACCCTTTCCTACTTTTTAAACCCAAATCACCGGTTGACACTCTCCCCGGGTAGGTCAGATGGACACCGGGCCAGAGTAGCTCGAGCAGGTTCTGAACACTCTCACGGCACACTTGAGTAGCACCAACGTCAGTCATACACTTAGTCCTAGCACCGCAGGAGGGATAAACCAACCTGGAAGGGGTAAACCTCGAAGCCAAAAGGGCACAACGTGTTCTCAATCTTCAGCTTCAATTCGGCGACTTGCGGCTCCATAATGCGCACTAAGCGCTGAGCTTGCTGGGGAATGGAGTCTCAAGGGTAACCTTGGCCGTTTAGTTTCAAATGTAGCTTGGACTCTATTTCCCAAGAACTGCTGAAACCGGCCCTGGGATAGTGTTGCATTCTGGGATGCATAGTTCACTCGGTCCTCAGCGACAACCCCTGCAGAGCCAGAAATACTCGGTTTCCCAGAAAGCCTCACTGTGTATGTGTGTGTGTGCGCGTGCGTGCGTGCATGCGTTGCTTTACGGGAAATGTAGTTCACCATCCTCCATTGCCATCCTCCTCGCGGTGTCTTGGCGAGAGCTGAACTCAGTTTCCCAAGCGGCACTGGGGCATCCAGTCGGAAGTTGGATTTTCCCTTCTCCCCGGTGTTTGAACCTGACGTACTTGTATGTAGTCCTGGTTTATTGAGACGGATTGATCCCCGTTTGCTGAATTGGGGAGGTCCCGCCCACGATTGGGCACTTTCAATTTCTACCAAATCTGCGTATCAGAGTGTCCTTCTTTCCCACGAGTTCTCCGAGGCGCTCCTCTCCTGGCTAGTCCCAGAGGCGCATTTTGGCCTGATACTACCTTTCTAATCCCCTCTTTTGAAAATGTGTCCTTTCCTGGGCTGTGCTGGGGTTGTCCTGGGAGAGAAAGTGTAACCGGGTGGTCCCCAGGATAAGGGGAGGTTCCAGGTACCTTACACCACCCAGAAGGAGGGTGGAGCTGAGCTGGGAGGAGAAGAATGTAGAGAATAGACTGAAGATGGAAGCGGGATAGGGAGTCAGGAGACCTGAGGGAGGCACATGGAGCAGAGAGACATGTTAAGTTTTGTCTTGTTTCTTGATCCTGGACTGGTTACAACAGATGTGGGTGAGAGACCGGTGGTGAGGTTGACTACGGCAGCGTTTATCTTGGTTTTGATTTTGCTCTTTTCCACCCAGACTTGTCTGGCCATTTCTGACACTTTTTCATGGGTTCCTGCCAGAAGGTGCTTTAGACTTGTGGTGAGCTTTCAGGCCTTGCTTGGGATCAATCCCTTTTGGGTAGACTTTTACCCACCGAGGGGACGGGTAACTTTGGGTGTTTGATTTAGAAACTATATTCTTTGTCTTTTCTGTATCGCACACTAATTGTATTAAAGTACCTTTCCACTAAAGGTACTTTAATGTTTTGTGTTAATGTGGCCGATGACAGAACCTATTTAGAGTAGGCAGGTTTGGGGGTTCAGTGGTGCCACTCTCTCCCTGCCCTGTAACAAAAGAATACAAAACTCCAGGGAATAAGTCTCCACAAGTGATATGAGTAGGAACTTGAGCTGGTCTGAGCAGCTCCATGAGCTTCTCAATGCTGTTGATGGAAACGTGACCCAGATTAAGGTGAGGTGGTGCTTGGGGCCCAGGTTTAGGGATGTGAGTTAGGGATTCTCAGACATCATTGGCTTGTATACATGTTTCTTTTGTAGCAGCAGCTGTATTCCCAGCTATTGCAGGTACTACCCGCCCCCCCTATTTTTTAACCTCCCTCCCTCTACAGTCCCCCTTCACAGCCCACCCCTCTGCTTTCCCCTACACCTCCTCCTCTTTTTAACGGATGTCTTTTCCCAGTGTTTGTACTAGTGCATTCATATTCCAACTCTTTCTTTTACTGAACAAACATGTATGTGTCTTTCCCCATCACACCTTCCCAACACATACACAGGTTTTGCTTAGTCCCTCAGCAGGCGACCTGACTGGATTTCCCCTCATCATTTGCCTCACTTATCTCCCCAGTTAGGAGTCCAAGCTCAACAGCCTTGGATTCTGGAGACTCCCATTGTTCCAGAGAGGCTCAGATCCAAGGTTCAATCCCAGGTTCAATAAGATGGAATCTTAGGTGTGTATTTGTGGTGTTTTGTTTTGCTTTTAAAGATTTATTTTTATTTATGCATACAAGAACTGGGGTGTAAGCCAGAGGTGTGAGGGTATGTGTGAAAGGATTCAACAGAGACAGAGTGGGGAGCAGAACAGGTAGATTGACTGAAATATACTGTTGAGTGGAACAGCTGGTGAGGCAAGAGAAATCTGCACCTCATGGATCAGCTCCCTGGCCAGGATCGAACTAGTGCTACAGAGGCTGTGGATGGCTTCATAGTGCTGAGACTTAACTCCTTGCACCACCAGGGAGGACCATAAGAATTTTTTGAGTGTGACCTCTAGTAAGAAATATAGTGTACATTGTAGTCTTATACAAAACAAAAATACACATACAATGAAAACAAAAATTTCATGATTCAATACTTGTTCTTACTAGGAGCCATATACCTCTGTTATTTTATATTATATTTAAAAAATGCCTGAGGCGATTGGTTCCTATCCTTCCACCACTTGATTGCTGATTTTTGGAAAATGTATCTTCTCCAGGTAGACTAAGGGAAGTTTAACTTAGGGAATAACTGAGGTGTAGGCCAGAAATGCAGGGGTGGGGGTGAGAGGATTCACCAGAGAAAGAGTGGATAGCAGAACAGGTGGATTGAAATACACAGCTAAGGGGAGCAGTGGCAGAGAGAGGAGAGATCTTCTGAGCCATATATGAGTTAATTCCCTGACCAGGGATCAAATTTAAGATTAGACTGTAGTGGTGACAGCACTTGGAGATTTAACACTTAGACCACCAAAGAGGCCCCAGTCCGGTATTTCTGTTGAAGTAGCTGCATCTGAGTCTCATAAAGTCCTTTGCACTACAAAACAGAACTGAAAGATAATTCCATTCGTCCAGCCAGTGGATGTTTATTGAGCTGAATACCTACCAGTCCCAGTATGTATTTACACTGAGAAATGATGTACAGTGAACTCATGTATAAGTCTCAGTTCATAGCTCAGTCTAGCTGGGAAAAAGGAGACAGTTTCTTGAATAAAAGCATAACAAAAGGATGAAGTGAGTAGAGCAGGAAACATTCCCACTTATGGCTACATTCAAGGCCCTGGCCTAACTAGAGCAGATTATAAGGAATGGGCTTTGACACTTGAATAAGAATTCCTCCATTCTTTCAGCATAGGGAGCCTAATGATACCAGAATGGTGATCAGACCCAGGTCAAAGAAACTGTTCAAAATAAAACTCCCCATGAAGGCTCAAATAGTCTGCTGAAGCAAGTTCAAGGAAGCCCTGTTTTATTTTCCTGGGTAGGTGCTGCATATGACATTATCGAGTTCTACTTGCTACCTGTACTCTACTTACTTTTCAACTACTTTGCATCAGTCTCTGTGGGAGTCATGCAAGCATGTCAGGACTTGGTCAGAAACATTAAATCTGTACCGATGTAGAACAATGGTATTTGAACTGTCACCAGGTGGCAGCACATGACTTGATACCAGAAAGATAGATGGAAAGAAAGGCTTTGGGCCAAAGGGAAGAACTTTCCTAGGGTGGTCTCCTGCTGCTGCTCTCTCATCAAATTTCCAGTGAGCTATCAATTAAACTTTTTAAGAACACACCTTGTTAAGGCTACTCCCCTGATGTAGAGTCATTAATAGCTCTCACAGCACAAAAAAGAATAGGTATAAACCCAGCCCACATTCAACTTTTCCTCTCCATTCTTATCTCGTACTGCATATCTTTCTTAAACATTGTTGTCACCACCAGGTAGACACACCACCTATACTCCAGCTACTCAAATCCCACTTACTTGTCATGATCCTTCCAGTAGGCGGCAAGTCTAAAGATGTTTGGAATGAGGTTTTAACCCTGGGAGTGCTGTTATGGGAAGGCTCATATCTCACTGTTTCTTTGCCTGCTCTTGCCCTCAAAATTTAGTCTTGCTCCAGTCTGCACAGGCATGAGATTATAAATTCCAGAGGACCAGGTGTAAGAAGGAACTGAAGCAGAGATTAAGCCTCCTGTTACACAGACACCCATAGAAGGCACGTGGAAATACGTGCCTGTTGAATAGCTGACTTCCTATTTCTTACCTACTTTCAAAAGCCTGTTTTCAAGCCAGCTCCGTATTCTGTCCTCCAAAACGTCTAATCAAATCTCTTACCTAGAGAAATTGCTCCTTAAGCATTTTGTTGAAACTACCCATTGCTCTTACTTTCTCAAGTAGCTAATATTTATGTATCAGTTCCCCGCTGTTGTCCCACAACACTGTGATCCTGTAGGTCGCTGCGTTCGTGACTTTTCCTTACTCAGTCCTTACTCGGCCATACATACACCACTCCAGTAGCCGGGGCACTCGAATCCATTTTCAGTTGACTTTATCACTTTCAGGTTCGGCATTGTGATTGGTAAATTTTGTATTTACAGTCCTGCCCTCTGAGCGGCTCCAGGGCTTGGGTTTCCCCCAGGTATCGTTCCGCCTTACCAACACACTGTCTCTTCTGTTTTTAACCTCCACTTCCTTCCAATTGGTTCCCTTGGTTCTTTGGCGTTGGCGCCTGGGACTTTTGATTGGCTTTTCTGAAAGCCCATTGTGCCCAGCCACACACCACGTGGCATCCCTAACGCTCATTGGACAATCCTCTAGCTCGTTTATCCAGATGATGATTGATTGACTGCTCCGAGCAAGGGCTCGAGGAGGGGGCTTGGCCGGTAGAAGCCCCGCCCCCAGTTCCGCGGTCCGCCAGCTACGGCGTTTCTGTCGCTGGCTGTCGGGGAGCCCAGCACTGCTCCCGGCGCGCAGTGGCTCGGGGCTGGGGGATCGTCCTCCTGGCCCAGCCAAACAGGCGGGGTGAGCGGCCCGACTCGGGCCATGGCAGTAGTCTCCTTGTCGTTCGCTGCCGCTAGCATCGCCGAATCGCCAGCTTCTGTGTAAGGGATCCCCACCGCCTCGGCAGGCTAAGGAGCCGCTGCCGCCTCCGAGTCGTAAGGGCTACTATGCCCCCCTTTTGCTGCTGCCTCCCGCTCCCGCCCGCGAAGGCATCCCTCTGGCTGTTCAGTCCCGCCTCAGGTAACGCCGAGAGCGCACCGGCGGGACCCCCTTCGCTTCCTAGAGTCCTCAGTTCAGTGACTGGGGACACTCCTTGACCTCTTCTCCTTTTCTTAGAGTCGGGGACAGCTTCCCACCCCTCCCCCAGCTCCTCACACCTTCTGCCGCAGATGTGGTGAACCCATTTAGAAGTTCCTGCCTCTCTCGGAGACTTCATTTCCTGAGAAAACTGTTTCTAAGACCTCTACCTCCACAGAGACCCGCCTCATCTCAGTACTCCCCCGAAGACATCCCACCTCCCCCGAAGTTATGGACTCCCTCACTTTCCTCAGCCTTTCCCCGAAAAACATCCAGTCCGACCCTCCACAGACACGTCCTTCCCCTCTGACACTCCTCTCGTATTTTTTCCCCCTCCTGTTATTCTCCTCATCCTTCCGTTCCCTTTTTCTGCCTTTTACTTTTCACGTTGAAGATTCTGGACTAAAGCTGTATTCACTTCGAGCTAGACATGAAACCCAGGTTTGTCTGTCTGAAAAACCTTTGGGTTTATACCTCTTAGAAAACTTTGCTAATGAATTTGGGCTCTACTCTGTACGCATGAGCTGCCATCGAAGGTTTTCTAAGTAGGAGTTTGGTGTGATTGATGTATCTCTAACGAGTATGTGGAGGAAGATTGGAGCATGAGGAAGGATTAGGTGGGCGGGAACATGTGTGCTAATCCAGGTCAGAAGGGGATGGGGTGGGCTAGTGTTAAGTAAATGAAGAGAATGGTGAGCTGGTGGGAAGTTTTGAACTTGGCTGATGGGATGGATTGGTATTAGCAATTGAAGTAGGAAACCGAAAGAAGAAATGTTAAAGGGAGGTAGTGAATAAGGAAGGTTTGGATAACACTAGTTTGAGGATTTTTTCAGGTATGACGGATAGCTGGAAATTTAAGTCTGAAATTGGGAAAAAGGTTGGAACTGAGTTCATAAATTTGAGTGTCAAAGGAAAAATTGTGGGAGATATTTGAAGCCTTAAGTGTGACATGGTAGTACTGAAAGAAGAGAAGAAAAGGGGGGGGGGCTCCCGGGTGATGGTGGTGGTGGTGGGGTTTAAAGTCTCAGCACTATCAAGCTATCACCAGTCATTGGAGCATGAGTTCAATTCCAGGCCAGGGAGGTGACCCACATGGTGCAGCAGACCTCTCCTCTCACTTGCTGCTCTCCTCAGCAGTGTATTTCAATGAATCTGCCTGCTCTACAACCCACACTGTCTCTGGTGAATCTTTGCAAACTTCCCCTCCCACACACCTCCAGCCTGCACCCCAGTTCTTGTATGCATAAATAATTTTTAAAAATCTCTAAAAAAAAAAAGAAGAGAAGAAAAGGTTAAAAGGGTTGTGGACCAGAAGAAACATCATTGTTTGAAGTAATGGGACAAGAACTAGAACAGAAAGGCATTGTAAATGGAAACCAAAGGAACAAAGGATTTCAGGAGGGGAGGTGGTGACCACCAGTGTCAGATACACCAGGGGTTAAGCAGAATGGGGATTAGGAAGAAACCATTGAATTTAGCAATTAGATCATTAATTGTGTCCTTCAAAATTCACTTTAAATAGTATGATGCTAGTGGTAGCCAGGTTACCATAGATTGAGGAGTAAATGTGGAGGTAAATAGTAATCAGACTTTTTTTTTTAAGATTTATTTATTTATGCATAGATGAGCTGGGGTGTAGGCCAGAGGTGCTAGGGGTGGTGTGAGAGGATTCACCAGAGACAAAGTGGGGAGCAGAACAGGCAGATGTACAGAAATACACTGCTGAGGGGACAGTGGGCAAGACAGTTAAGGTCTGCTGGGATGGCCTTATTTTCTTGGTGTGATCAGTTATCTGTGGAGAAATCAATACTCTCTGGAGAAGAAAGGAACTGTGGTTAGTTTCTGACTTACATATTGTGATCACGGAAATTTGCAGTGGAAAATTAAAGAGTGGATTCAGGATTGAAAAAAGATTTCTGATCATATTGAAAGACACTTAAAGTTAGAAATAATGCATTTTTATAAAATATTTATTTAGGGATACCAGAACTGGGGTACAGATCAGAGGTACAGGGTGGGGGGGAGGTGAGAGGATTCATCAGAGAGAGAGTGGGGAGCAGAACAGGCAGATCCACTGAAATATACTGCTGAGGGGAGGAGCGTTTGAGACAGGAGAGGTCTGCTGAGCCATGTGGGTCACCTCCCAGGCTGGGGATCAAACTGGCACTGCAGCAGCTGCTGCTAGCTTTCAGTGCTGCATCCTAACCTGTTGCGCCACCAGGGAGGGCCTTAATCTTTTTTTTTTTTTTTTTAGTCTTTGAATAGGTAATATATTCAAATGGTTGAGCATTTGCACTTACATGTTTTCTATAAACAATGAAAAGTCTTACTCCTATACCTCTCCCCATCCATCCAGTCCATGCTTCCTCCTAAACATTTTTATTAGTTCCTCAATATTCTTTTAGGCTTTCTTTTGGCAAATACAAAATATGAATATTCTATAATTTTACTTTTCATGCAGAGGCCAACTTTTCCTTTCTCCTATCCCAATCTCCCATATTGCTTTTTCATTTAACATATCTTGGAGACCTTTCCATATTAGTATATGGAGAACTTTGTCTTTTTTTTAACTTCTGTATAATATTCCACTGAATTGATATCGTAACTGTTTAGTTCTTAATTTTTGGACATTTGTGTTGCTTTAAGTTTTTTTAACTTATGCCATTTTACATGTGTGCAAATGTATTTGTGGGATAAATTTTTTAGAAAACAAGATTTAGAAAGGATATATGCATTTTTTATTATGAAATATGTTTACTATGAAATTGCTTTGCAGAGAGTGTTTTCCAATATATTGCCTGTTTACTCATGGACACTAACTGTATCATACCTAATGCTTACATAGTGCTTATTATGTGCCAGATACTGTTCTGAATGCTTTATATATCTATTACCTCATTTAATCTTAAAAAAAAAAATAGAATATCAGCATGTCTTCTTTATTCAAAGATTTATTTATTTATGCACACAAGAACTGGAGTGGTGTGGGAGGTGAGAGGATTTACCAGAGACAGAGTGGGGAACAGAACAGGCAGATTGACCAAAATACACTGCTAAGGGGAGCAGCAGGCACAACAGGAGAGGTCTGCTGTGCCATGTGGGTCACCTTCCTGGCTGAGAATCGAACTTGTGGTGCAGTGGCTGCTGAGAGCTTCATAGAGCTGTGCTTTATCACCACCAGGGAGGGCCCTCATTTAATTTAGAATCCTTTTGAAGTAGATACTACTATTATTATCCATTTTTCAGATGAATAAGAAATTAAATGACTTGCCCAAATCATACAATTACTATGGCAGAAATTCAAACTAAGTACTCTGACTCTAGGATCAGTATTGTTTATATTATGCCTTGTTAATATTATTGAACTTGAATTTTTGCCATTTTGATAGAGAAAATGATACCTCAGAGTTTTTTTTTTTTTTTTTTTAAAGATTTATTTATTTGTGCATACAGAACTGGGGTACAGGCCAGAGGCTCAGGGGCGGTGAGAGGCTTCACCAG
>NW_004567109.1:24650622-24657100 GCF_000260355.1 Condylura cristata | reverse complement strand
CGGCTTTAGATTCTCAGTGCTGTGCTTTAACCCGCTGCGCCACCAGGGAGGGCCCCAGAGTTTTTTTTTAATAAGATTTTTAGAGAAAACATCTTTTTATATTGTTTGAATCGTTTGCATTTTCTTTTCTGTAAATTACCTGTTTAAAATTCTCTACCTACTTTATGTTGTAGTTGTACGTCTTTCATGCTAATTTCTGGGTATCTTTTATATCTATCTGTAAGCTATACATATGAGATGAGTTTTTTTAGTCTATGATATGCATTACAAATATTTTTCCATTTTGACATTTGCAATCTAACTTTTTAAAATTTACTTTTTATGCAGGGCTTTTAGATTTTTTTTTGGCTTTTAGATTTTTATGTAGGCAAACTTATTAATCTTTTATGGATTTCAGGTTTTGAGTGATAGTTAGAAATGCTTTCATGTCAGTCATTAGTTTTTTTAATTTACCCAATAGGGACAAGAAAAATTATTGTGAGGGTCAAAGTGACTTGTGAAGTCTAATATATAAATCATTATACAGATGAAATACGGTGTTATGTATTAAATTCTCTTCTGAACAAGTTGTATAGAGGATATCATATTTTCTAATACATTAAATGGCATAGAATAACTTTCTTTCTATAGTATAGGAAACTAGGGAAGTATTGCTCTTGTGGTTAATGTTTTCCCTGGAAACATTACTTGGGATTTTTTCAAAATTACAACTGGAAATCCCAATGCATTTTTGTGTAGTTTAGTCTTATTCTTTACATTAGGTCTAATTAGAATCTAAAGATTCTGATAAATTGTGCTGCTCTCACATTAGCTATGGTTATAAAATTGCATATTTATTATTTACCTAGGGTATTAATAGCAATTTGTAATTTTGGAAAACTCACCTTTTATGTATGTGACTATAAATTTAATGCATGTTTATTAAGGTAAAATTCGGAAATGGAGATGATTTCAAAGAAATATAAATTATTAAAATTTTCCCCAGAGTCAAGGAGTCATTTTGGACTACATCCTCTCAGAACTCTTGTTGTGTGTATATATTTTTACCATCAACTGCTATTACACTGGTCCTTTGTAGGTGATCAATAAGTATTTGTTGAAAAGAGTGAAAGAATGAACATGTTTTATATCAAAAGTATAGAACCACAATACCCTATTTATTTTTTTTCTCTACTGTAAATTTTGATTCATGTGGTTGTATTGAAATTTATATCCCACAATTCATTTGGAGTTAAGTTCAAGTCCTCACAGAGCTCATAGTCCAGTGAAAGAGAGAGATAAGCAACAAATAAAATACAATGCGATAACTATAATAACAGAGATCTTTGCATGACATTATCAAAGCACACAGAAAGGAGATTGAAGGGGTCAGAGAACACTGCCCACATGATATGATTACTGAGAGTCAGGTACAAGAGGTCAGGAAGAATACATAAGAAAGAATATTAAATGCATTGGCATTGAATTGTGAGGAGGACTCTATAAGTAGTTCTCTGGTTGGAGTAAATCCTGGTTTTGGGTTGAGTAATAGATATAGTCAAGGGTGGAGATGGCAGAAATCAAGTAAGAGAGAACCTTTGTATAATGAATGAATAATTCTCAAAAGTTTGAAGAACAAATTGGATTGGAACAGATTGGAAGAAGTGTGAGAGGGGAGAAAGAAGCCCTTAATGGCTGGAATGAGGTGAAGATGAGGTGAAATCATCACTTGAGTGATGACTCAAGTTGAGAGAGGAAGGGAAGGTTATGTTTGAAAGTGGGTTAAATGTGGGGGAATAATGATTAGGTCTATTTATACAGCATAGTCTTTGAATGCCAGGCTAAGTAAATTTTATAACAACGTCTGAAGATGTTTTATGTGAACTGTTAAGGTGGCAGTTTCCTTCCAGCTAGTCTGAACTGATATTGAAATATTTTTGTATCTAAGAAATAGTAGAAATATTATCAAAGATATATATTTAAAAGGAGTAAATTTTGGACTAAAAACGACGCTTTACTTAAAAATATATGTGGGACTTCCCTGGTGATCCCTGGCCAGGGAGGTAACCCACATGGTTACCTCTGTTGTCTCACCTGCTGCTCCCCTCAGCCCTGGACCCCAGTTCTTGTATGAATGAATGAATAAATAAATAAAAATATGTATCTAGAAAAGACTCATGAAAATAGACATTGTGTGTAAGTGTCTTGTTTTTTTTTTTTTTTTTTTTTTTAAAGATTTATTTATTTATTTGTGCATACAGAACTGGGGTACAGGCCAGAGACTCAGGGGCGGTGAGAGGCTTCACCAGAGACAGAGTGGGGAGCAGAACAGGCAGATCGACGAAGTACACTGCTGAGGGAAGCAGCGGGCAGGCCAGGGGAGGTCTGGCTCGCCATGTGGTCTTCTCCGGGGCAGGCGGCAGGCGGGAATCGAACTCATGCGGAAGTGGCTTCAGATTCTCAGTGCTGTGCTTTAACCCGCTGCGCCACCAGGGAGGGCCTCTTGTTTTGTTTTTTAAAGATTTATTTATGCATGCAGAATTGAGGTATAGGCCAGAGGTGCAGGGGGTGAGAGGATTCACCAGAGACAGAGTGGGGAATACAACAGGCAGATTGACTGAAATACACTGCTGAGGGTAATGGCGGGTAATACAGGAGATGACTGCCATACCATGTAGTCACCTCCCTGGCCTGAGATTGAACTCTTGCTGCAGTGCCTGCAGATAGCTTCATAGTGCTGTGATTTAATCCCTTGCGCCACCAGGGAGGGCCCAAATTGATATGTTTTATAAGTATAGAAGCAGTATAACATTATAGAAAGCTTACAATAAGAGTAAAGAGTAAGTCATAATCCTTCCATCCCAATTGGCATAATTTTTTTCTGACACATAATTTTTATATAATTATAATAATTGACTTCAAGTTTTATATTTTTGCCCCTCCTTCCTTCTCCTTCCCATTTAACATATTTCATGTCACTTCCCATTTAGCATATCATAAATTTTATCATGTGGCTTCAAAGTCTAAGCTACTGTTGTAGGAGTGATAAAAGAATGGTTTTCAATACTTCTTCAATTTTTAAAAAAGATTTATTTATTTATTTATTTATTTATATACAAGAACTGGGTATAGGCAAGAGATGCAGGGGCAGGGTATGTGAGAAGATTCACCAGAGGCAGAGTGGGGAGCAGAACAGGCAGATTGATTGATATATACTGCTGAGGGGAGCAGTGGGTAGGTCAGGAGAAGTCTACTGTGCCATATGGATTACCTCCCTTGCCGGGGATTGAACTAGTGCTGCAGTGGCCATAGGTAGCTTCATAGTGCTGAGTTTTAACTAGTAATATCACCAGGGAAAGCCCTGTCTCTTCAATTTTTAAACAAAAGTAATGCATGATCATTATTAATAAACAGCCATATAGAAGTGTCTCCTATAACCATCTTTTCCACCATGATGACAATTTGTGTATTTCTCTAAATATAATGAATACCTATTTACTTTTCACCTATATATAACAATATTTATAAAATTTGTTATATTTTTCTGGATATCATAATGCAAATACAGACATGACAATTCACCTCTATTTCTATGCGCATCTCCAAAATTAAGTTTTTACAATCATAATATCACACTTAACAAAATTATTATTTTTATATTACTTAATAGTATTCCTTAGTCAAATTTCCCCTTATTGTTGTTTATTCTAATCAATATCCAATAAAGTATCATCATATTAACTGTAACATTTTTAATAACTATTTATTTATTTTAAAGATGTCCTTCAATTTTTAAAAAATATTTATTTATTTATGCATACAGAAATGGGGTACAGGCCAGAGGTGCAGGGGCGGTGAGAGGATTCACCATAGTCAGAGTGGGGAGCAGAACAGGCAGATTGACAAAGTACACAGCTGAGGGGAGCAGTGGGCAAGATAGGAGAGGTCTGCTGTGCCATGTGGTCACCTCCCAAGTGGGATTGAACTAGCACTGGAAGCAGCCACACTGAGGCCAGCTTTGCAGTGCTGGGCTTTAACCAGCTGTGCCACCACGGAGGCCACCAATGCTAATTCTATGTCTGTAGGATGACTGACAATGACGAGACTTCTGCTCCAGAGCTTGTGGAATTATCATCTTTATAGTCTTTATTCTCTACTGTTAAGATCAAGTGGATGATAGTAGCTTTCTTTCTTTTCTTTTAAAAAAATATTTATTTATGTATGCTTGAAGAACTGCGGTGTAGGACAGAGGTTGGACCTTGAGAAGATTCACCATAGACAGAATAGGGAGCATATTACGCACATCTACTAAAATGCACTACTAAGGGAACAGCTGGGGAGACTAGAAAGGTCTGCTGTGCCATATGTGCATTACTTCCCTGACTGGGGATTGAATTCAGGCCATAGTGACAGCACTGAGATTCAACCCCTAGGCCACCAGGGAGGCCCCAGAGTGATAGTAGCTTTCTATCTAGCTAATCTGCAAGTTATTTTCCACAGAAAAATAGCTGTGTTCTGGAAGAGACATGACTTAGCAGTTAAGTGTTTGGGTTTGAAACTACTGAATCTGAATTCTGTCAGTTTGAATTTGGACAAGTCTTTCTATCTTTTAGTACCTAACTTTTTCTTTAAATTGGCGATAATAGTACCTACCTTGCAGAGTTGTCATTAAAATTAGAGAGTGAGACTTTCCTTGGTGGCACAATGGGGTAAAGCACAGCACTATGAGTCTCTCCACAGCCACTGGATCATGAGTTCTATCCCCAGCCAGGGAGCTGACCCACATGGTGCTACAAACCTCTCCTGCCTTGCCCACTGCTCCCTTCAGCAGTGGATTTCAGTCAATGTACCTGTTGTGTCTTTGGTGGATCCTCTTACACCCCATACCTCTGGGCACCTTAGTTCTTGTATGCATAAATAACTAAATCTTTAAAAAAATAATAAAATAAAATTAGAGAGCATACACAAAAGACTTGGTAGACTGTGTGGTAAATGGTGGCTTCAGTTGTTACTACTTCCAAAAGCACTTTCTGTAAGAGTATGGTCTAACTGGTTCCAGAAAGGTTTCCCTGATTCTCTGGAAAATAATTTGTAGAATTCCTAATTTAGAAAGATAAAAACTTGTAGAAACTGAATATAGAATATTTAGTTTACTAATTTTTTTACTGATAGTTTTTCAAATTACCCTTCCCACTCAAAGCTTTAACTATACTTTCTTTGGTGAACAATAAACCAGTTACAAAATAAGTGAAAATTAGCCCTTGAAAAGACAAACCTGCCTATGTAGAAAAGAAAGAAAAAGTTCTTGAACCTTCAAATTTACAAATACTAAAATTGAGAACACAATTACTAAAAAGTTGTAGCAACTTGTAAGCAACAGAATTGTGGCACTTTTGAAAGACTACTAAAGGCTATTTCCTGGTTTAACAACACAAGTGATTAAGCTTTTCTAACAGTGTTTCTCAACAGGGTCACTATTGGCATTTAGGACAGGACAGTTCTTTGTTGTGCAGAACTGATCTGTGTGTTGTAGGACATTTAGCTTCTGTGTTTCCTGCCCACTAAAATGCCAGCAGTGCCTACCCCACACTCCCAGCATTGTGAGAGTAACACCTCCCTGAAAGGATGTATCTCTTCCCCAATTTTTACAGCCCCCTAATTGAGAACTGGGATTCTAGCTGAAATCTTTTTAGTACCTCCGATCACATAGTGTTACCAGTTTTCATTTAAGAATTCCAAGGTTGGCCCTTCCTGGTGGTGCAACGGGTTACTGTGCAACACTGCAAGCTGGCAGCAGCTACTTCAGTGTGAGTTCAAATCCCGGCCCCAGAGGTGATCCACATGGCGCAATAGACCTCTCCAGACTTGCCTGCTGCCCCCCTCAGCAGTGTACTTCATTGATCTGCCTGTTCTGCACCCCACTCTGTCAAGAGGATGAATCCTCTTGCGCCCCTGCACCTCTGGCCTGTACCCCAGTAATGTATGCATGAATAAACAAATCTTTAAAAAAAAGAGATTTATTTTATTTATACATACAGAACTGGGGTGCAGGGAGTGAGAGGATTTACCAGAGACAGGGTGGGGAGCAGAATAGACAGATTGACTGAAATACACTGTTGAAGGGAGCAGCAGGCGGTTAAGGAGAAATCTGCCATGCAATGTGGGTCACCCTCCTGGCAGGGGATTGAACTGGTGCTGCAGTGACTGTGATAGCTTCACAGTGCTGTGCTTTAACTCATTGCACCACCTGGGAGGGCCCTTCACTGCCTTTTTATAGCTAATTAAAGTTTACCAGATTAAATTAAATCTCATTTATGGCTTGGTTGATTTCATTTTAAAAGGTGGTTATTTAGTATGCTGGCCAAAGGAATAGAATGCATGATTTGGAAGTTTTCCCATGCTTAGCTCTTCTCGAAATAGATTAATAAAGTTTTTTTTTTTTTTTTTTAAAGTGAGAGGAAACTGGAAAGCACACAGAGGCCAGATCTGCAGGTACAGA
>NW_004567109.1:24591170-24650341 GCF_000260355.1 Condylura cristata | reverse complement strand
GGTACAGGCCAGAGGTGCGGAGGGTGAGAGTATTCACCAGATACAGAGTGGGGAGAAGAACAGGCAGATCTATGAAGTACACTGCTGAGGGGAGCAGCAGGCGTGACAGGAGAGGTCTGCTGCACCATGTGGGTCACCTCCAGGGCCAGGATGGAACAGCACTGAAGTGGGATCGAACTTATAATTTATTCATTATAAGTGCCATGTAATTCATTGAAAAATATGCCACAACTTGTCTGTTGCTCCTATAAGACTAACTTTGGATTCCTCTTATACAGGATTTCTGAAATGAAAAGACATCCTTCTTCTGGTCTCCTGTGCTTATATGCAAGAGCTTTTTTAAGCATGTACTTTATTTTAATACTTTCCATCTTTCTTGAAAAGAGCTGTGAGCTGAGTCACTATTATTTTTCAAAATAAAAATATCCAAAGTTTCAGTCTATTTTGCTGTTGTAAAATGTAATAGACTCCAGTCAAACCAGCTCAATTATGATTCCTTGCGTCCTCTCACCTGAGAATGTAAAACTTTGCCTGTTGCAATGCTATGAGCAATTCTGAGACTAAGAGCTGCTGGCCTCAGAAAATCCCCAGGGCATTGTGGAGGTTAACAACGTATTTCATTCAAAATGAAATGTTTGAGAAAATACAAAGTCAATAAATAGCAAGCCTTGTCACACTGTTTAGTTAATTTAGCAAAGCAACTGTGGTTTATATAGTTTTAGTTTTAATATTCTGTATTTAATTTTCTGAAGTTTCTTTTTCCTTATTTTCTACCTTTGTCCATATTACGCTCAGTTAACCTGTCAAGTCTCAATTCTCTTTTCTACCCAGGTAACTAGCTTGACTCTTTGTACTATAGTGGAAAAATCAAGTAATAATGAAATGGAAAAGACTTTAGTTTTGATGCTGAAAAAGTATTGTTTCCAATTCTGGTTCTACCGGCTCTATAACCTTAGGCAAGTTACTTAACCTCTTGAGTCTACATTTCTTTCTTCCTTTTTTAAAAATATAAAATGGGGATCACATTTATCTTGGGTGGTGTCTTTTGAGGATTAAATGAGAAACTTTTAAAAATTTCCCCTTTTTTTAAAAAAAGTTATTACTATATGAACCTTGCTGGCTCAGAGGATCTTCAATTCCTAGTGTACATAAGCCTCACTAGGGAGCTTGGACAAATTTACAGGTCTCACTCCAAAATGTTTTGGCTTAGTAGGTTGAAGTTGAAACTCAGGAATGTGGGTTTCAAACAAGCTGTCTGGATAGTTTTGAAGCAAATGGTTTCAGACACACTTTAAGAAATGCAGTACCCTTGATTCTTTGGTTCCTACTCTAGTTTTACTAGTAAATAGCTTATGCTATGGGGCAAATAATTTCTACATTATGGACCTTATGTTTTCTCACATATGTAATGAATGGCTGAACATGATGGTCTGTACTAACTATACAATACAGTTTTAGGTTTTATGATCCTAAATTTTTGACTTGTCAATCTTGTACTGCTTTCTGGCAGAGGTTCAGTTGATATACTTACGTTTTATTCTTTGAAAACTGAAATTATTCTTCCTTTTGTGAAAATTCTGGAGAAACCAGGTTAAACAAAATTACTTTATTTTAAAGATACAGGGATATCCTTTGGAACCACTAGTAGTTAGGCTTCAGTAATCAGGGATTAGAGCACGTTAGGAAAATCAAGGTCTGTGTTTTTGTCTTTGTAAATTGACTTTAATCTCCTGGCCCTTTTTGTAGAAAATGGTTATGGCCAACAACTCCTGAATTCATATGGTTTCCATTTTAGAAAGCGGCCAGACAGAAGCTGGAATACCTTAACTCCAATTCCAAAGTAACAGGAAAAGAATGGTGGACCATATTAGGCAGAATGTTGTTGGATTCTGGGTATGGGCTGAGAGGCAAGGTGTTATTTTAAAAATGGCTTTGGGAGCCCTGCCACTTACTCCCCATGGTAGCATTAGTCTGGGTTTTAGGTATGTACCACATGTCCAAAGGCATCTTCACTAACTGAAGAGTCACCGTCTATTTTGTATAGGACCCAGGACCTTTACAACTATTGTCATGGAAAAAAGTAGAGTGAGAGCTTCTTCTTCTTTTTTTTTTTAAAGATTTTTAAATTTATTTATGCCAAAAGAACTGGGGTATAGGCCAGAGGTGCAGGGGCAGTGATTCACCATAGTCAGAGTGGGGAGTAGAACAGACAGGATCAGTGAAGTACACGGCTGAGGGGAGCAGTGAGCGAGACAGGAGAGGTCTGCTGTGCCATGTGGGTCACCTTGGGGGCAGGGATCCAACTATTACTGAAGAGGTTGAGGCCAGCTTTGCTGTGCCAGGCTTTAACCCACTGTACTACCAGGAAGGGCCAGGAGAGATCTAAAAGAAACAAGTGGGCTTGTGTTTTCATTCTCAATCATGTATTAGATGGTTGGAGCCTTTTACAGACACTTCTACTGGACAGTGCTGTTTAATAAAGAGTAAAAAAAAAAGTTTCTCTTTGATAGAGTTTCTTCTCTTTGATAGAGTTTTTTTCTACTTAAAATTATTTATTGAGGTAGCATGCTTTGTAACATTGTATATTGTTTTAGTGTTATAGGTTCATATCTCTTCAAATGTCCACCACCAAAGCACCGATAACTTTCCACCAGAGCTCATCGTTGTCCATAGGTCCCCTTCTGCCTTTTACTTCCCACTTCCACTCCTCTTCCCTGCTAGACTCAAATCTGCAGTCAGATTCGTAGGGTTTGTTTTGGTTTAAATTTGTCTGTTCCTTTGCTTTGTTTCTTCATAGTTTATGTAAGTGAAATCATCCGTATTTGTCTTTCTCCTTCTGAGTTATTTTGCTTAGTATAATCCCCTTTACTTCCATCCATGTTGTTGCAAATGGCAAAATTTCATTTTTTTTAAGTTGATGAATAGTATTCCATTGTGTATATATACTGTATCTTCTTAATCCACTCATCAATTGTGCACTTAGGTTGTTTCCATAGCTTGGCTATTGTGAATAGTGCTGCAATAAACACAGAACACAGTGCATGCATCCTTTTAAATTAGTTTTCAAGTTCTTTGGATAGATACATCTGGATCATATGGGTGTTGTATTTGTAATGTTTTGAGAAACATTAGATGGTTCCCATCGGAGTTAGACCACTTTACAATGTACAGGCATCCTTTTTCCTCCACATCCTTACTGTTTCTGGTCTTTTTGATATGGACTAAAGTTTTCATGGGTATAAGGTAGTGTCTCCTTGTGGTTTTAATTAGCATTTCCCTGAATAGTAAGTGTCCATGAGCATTTCATGTGCTTGTTGGCCATCTGTATATCTTTTTTTTAAAAACTTATTTATTTATTCATACAGAACTGGGGTACAGGCAGAGATGCGGAGGGTGAGAGGCATCACCAGAGACAGAGTGGGGAGCAGAACAGGCAGATCTACGAAATACACTGCTGAGGGGAGCAGCGGGCGGGTCAGGAGAGGTCTGCCGCGCCATGTGGTCACCTCAGGGGCAGGCGGGGATCAAACTCATGCGGAAGTGGCTTTAGCTTCTTAGCGTTGTGCTTTAACCTACTGCCTCACCAGGGAGGGCCCTGTATATCTTCTTTAAAAGAGTTTTTATTTTTGCATAGAAATAGGGTTTAGTCAGGGGTGCTGGGAGTGGGAGGATTCACCAGAGAATGGGAAGCAGAACAGGCAGATCCAATGAAATCTACTTCTAAGGGGAGTAGTCCGGGAAACACAAGACGTTTGCTGTGTCATGTGGGTCAGCTCCCTGCTTAGAGATCAAACTCATGCTGCTTGTGGCTGCTGATAGCTTCCTAGTACTGAGACTTAATCCCTTTTGCCACTAGGGAGGCCCATCTGTTTGTCTTTTTTTTTGTAAGATGTGTTTATTTATGCATACAGAACTAGGGTACAAGCCAGAGGTGCAGCGTGTGTGTGTGTGAGAAGATTCACCAGGACAGAGTGGGGAGCAGAACAGGCAGATCCACTGAAATACACTGCTGAGGGAGCAACGGGTGGGTCAGAAATCTGCCACACTATATGGGTCACCTCCCTAGCCAGGGATTGAACTGCTGCAATGTCTTGCAATAGCTTTATAGTGCTGTACTTTAACCCATTGTGCCACCCTGAAGGGCCCCACATCTGTTTGTCTTTTTTTTTTTTTTTAATAATATAATAGGTTTTTTTTTACATCATTTTGTGCATGGAGTCATATTCTTTGCTCCTCTGTGAAAGATTAGTTGTCCATATATATATGGATTTAGTTCTGGGTTTTCTATTTGATACCATAAATCTGTTTGTCTTTTTTTTTTTTTTTAATAATATAATAGTTTTTTTTTTACATCATTTTGTGCATTTTTCCATCTCAGTTGGATTCCCTTGGGTTTCCCATCACCAAACCACCTCTGTGCCATCACCAAAGTCCAGTGCGTTTCCCTCCCCCCACTGTTTTTGATCCCATTCCTCACTCCAACCCCATAAATTGTCTCTGGTACATAACTGTTCATTGTTGTTATTATTATTTTCTCACCTTGTCCGTTATACTCCTGCTATGAGTGAAACCATCCGGTATTTTTCCTTTTCTTTCTGGCTTATCTCACTAAGCATGATCTTTGCCAGCTCCATCTATGTTGCTGCAAAAGACATGTGTTTCTTTCTTTTTTTTTGTTTGCCAAGTAATATTCCATTGTGTATATGTACCACATCTTTTTAATCCAGTCATCCACTTTTGGTCATTTGGGCTGTTTCCATGTCTTTCCAATTGTAAATAATGCAGTAATAAACATGGGGGGTGCAAGGATCTTTTTGAATCAGTGTTTTATGTCTTTTGTATCTTTATGTAGATACCTAGGAGTGGGATTGCTGGGTCATATGGAAGCTCCATGTTTAGCAATTTGAGGAACCTCCAGTTTTCCATAGTGGTTGTACTAGTTTGCATTTCCACCAGCAGTGCAGGAGAGTTCCTTTTTCTCCACATCCTTGTCAATATTTGTTGTTGCTAGTTGTTTTAAGGTGTGCCATTCTCACTGGGGTGAGGTGATATCTCATTGTGGTTTTAATTTGCATCTCCCTTATTACAAGTGATGTTGAACATGTTTTCATATGCTTGTTGGCCATCTGCATTTCCTCCTTGGAGAATTATCTTTTTAACTCTTTTTTTTGCCATTTTTTGATAGGGTTGTTTACTTCATTTTTGTTGAGTTTCATCAGTTCTTTGTATATCTTTGTGTGATCAATCCTTTATCACTAATTTTGTATGAGAAAATTTTTTCCCAATCAGTGGGATGTCTGTTTGTCTTTTGTAATGTATCTTTTGCTGTACAGAAGTTCTTTAACTTGATGCAGTCCCATCTATTTATCCTTGCTTTCACTATCACATCTGTCTGTCTTTTTAAGAGAAGTGTCAGCACTTTTGTTAATTTTTTGATTGGATTATTTGACTTGCATGTATGTATTTATTAATGGTTTTAACAAAACTATCTTTTTGATCTCTTGTTTAGTGTCAAACCAGAAGAAAAGACTCAACAAAAATTTATTATGTGTGGAGTTTCTTCTTTGAAGAAGAAAAAGTGATTGGGACTATGGATCGGAGCAAACGCAATTCAATTGCAGGATTTCCTCCACGCGTGGAGCGTCATGAAGATCTGGAAGGAAGTGGTGGAGGAGATGGTAACCTCACCCAAGGGGGAAGAGTTCCCACATATCGAGCTCTTATAAATGCCTTTTCCAGACTGACGCGATTAGATGACTTCACATGTGAAAAAATAGGATCTGGGTTTTACTCTGATGTGTTTAAGGTGAGTGACACCTTGGCTTTGCATGTACTGTTTTGCTATGTTTCACTGCGAATAATAGTTGTGTTTAATTAGGACAATGACTTTGCCTAGTCAGCATGCTGGCCATCTTGAGCAGTTATCCTAAACCTTCCCCTCAAACTACTTTTCAACTTATAAGCTTATATATTAATTTTGATTATTATAAATAATATACAATGGTAAAAATATCTAAATAATATGAGGCTCTTCCACTCACCCTGTGTGTGTGCATATGTGTGTGTGTGTGTATCTCCAATGATAACCAATATTAGTAATTTAGTATTTATGCTTTTGGATCCTATGTACCTACATCAAATTTCTATACACCTATATTTACTTTTTTTAACCTAAATTTTACTTGCTGTTTCCATGAATTTGCCTATTCTATGTACCTCATATTAGTGGAATCATGCAATGTTTACTTTTTTGCATCTGACTTATTTCACATTGTATAATGTGTCAAGGGTTCATCTATGTTGTAGCATCTGTCAGAATTTTATTTCTTTCCATGTATGAACAATTATACAATTGTACATATATCTCATACTTTATTTATTCATTTGTTGGTAGAAATTTGGGTTGTTTCTACTACATCTTCTCATGGTTTGATAGCTTATTCCTCTTTATGGCTGAACAATATTCCACTGCTTGGATGTATCGCAGTTATTTACCTACTCATCTACTGAATAATATCTTGGTTGCTTACAAGTTTTGATAATTTTGAAAAAAGTTGCTGTGAACATCTGTGTATAGGTTATTGTGAGGATGTAAGTTTTTAATTCATTTGGGTAAATACTAAGGAGTATTGCATAGTAATGTAACTGAGTGTTCCCAGGAAAAAGTGAAGTTCCAGATTCCCTGCCCCACCCAGAAGGAGGGTGGAGCTGAGCAGAGAAAAGGAAAAAAAGAGAAGGAATCTGAGGAGGAAGTAAGTCAAGATGGAGAGCCAGAAGGAGGCCTGAGGAAGCCACATAGAGCAAAGGGAGACATGTGAAGAAACAGTGTTTATTTCTTGGTCCAGGACTGGTTCAAAGAGATGTGGGTGAGAGACCCATAGGGAGGTTGACTATGGCAGTGTTTATATTGATTTTGATTTTTCTCTTTTCCTCCCATTCTTGTCTGGCTATTTCTGACCCTTTTCTATGAGCCCCGGCCAGAGGTGCTTTTAGTCTTGTGTCAGGCTTTCAGACCTTGCTTTGGACCAATCCCTTTTGAGTTGACTTTTGCCCACAAGGGGAAGGGTAACTTCAGGTGTTTGATTTAGAAGCTATATTCTTTGTCTTTCGTATTGTATACTCACTGTATTAAAATTCCTTTAAATTAAAGTCTTTCATGTTTTGTCTTGATGCAGCGGATGGTAGAACTTATTTAGAGCAGGCAGGATTGGGGGTTTACTGGTTCCCTTCCCTTCCTGCCCTGTATATATTCTTCAAATATATTGAATATATTTGGTCTTATAAGAAATTACCAAACTGGGCCCTCCCTGGTGGCATTGGGCTTAAAGGATAACACTTTGAAACTATCCACAGCCTGTGCAGCATGAGTTCAATCCTTGGCCATGGAGATGACCCACATAGCATGGCAGACCTGTCCTGTCCTACCCACTGCTCCCCTCAGCAGTGTCTTTCAGTCATTCTGCCTGTTCTGTTTCTCACTTTGTCTCTGGTGAATCCTCTCATCTGCTGCACTTCCAGCCTGTAACCCTGTTCTTATATGTGTGTAAATAAATAAATCTTTTGAAAAAACAAAGATTTATTCTCAGATTTATTTATTATGTCTGTGAGCGAGTATTTTTGGATAAGATTAATATTTGAATCAGTACACTGAAGAAAGCAGTGTACTAATGTGGGTTGCCCTTATCAAGTCAGTTGAAAACCTGAATAGAAAAGGCTGACTTGCTTATGATTAAATTCCTACTTAACTGCTTAAGCTGAAACATTGATCATTTTCTGCCTTTGGAACTGAGTGGAAATAATGATTCTTCTTGGGCCTGAGCTAGCCTGCTTTGGGACTAGAACGTATATCATTGGGCTCTTCTGGTTCTTAGGCCTTTGTATTTGGACTGGAACTACATCATTGGCTATTCTGGGCCTCCAGCTTGCTGATTGCAGGTCTGGACTTCTCATTTTCCAAAATTGCATAAGCCAATTCTTCACAATCTCTTTCTTTCTATATATAGTCCATGAGTCTGTTTGTCTGGAGAACCCTGACCAATACATATGTGATAAAAATATTTTCTTATTTTATCTCTTAGTAAAGTGAATTATTTTAGGAGATATTCTAATTGTGAGCCGTCCTTACAGTCCCAGCATGTTTTTTTTTCTTTAATGTGCTGCCAGTTTCTTTATGCTGGGGTGTTTTTACCTTTATATTAGTGAGAATGGTCTTTCATACTTTTGTTAGGTTTTGATAGATATATTTACTTCATAAACATAATTTGGAACTTTTTATCTTTGTAACAGTTGAGATGGTATTGAAATAACATACTCCATAAACATTTGATAGAATTACCCTGTAAAATGCTTGGCAGAGTCCTTTGAAAACTTTCCTATTCTTTCTAGGGTTATTGATTTTTATTTCTTCTGAACTCAATTTTGGTCAGTTATATTTTACTAGAAAATTATTACTTCTTACAGATTTTCTAATACGTTTGCATTTAGAAATGATTAAATTTTGACTGCATTTTCCCCTGTTTTGTACTTTTCAAATTAGTTGCAACTCTTAAAATGTGGATCTTGTGTTTTTTTTTTCTGTCTGTTCACTATCTTTCACTTTTTCTATGATTTATAACTTTTAATTGGAAGCCCATCTTCAGGGAGAGTTGTTTTTTTTTGTAGCTGTTGTAGATGTATTCCAGTACCGTGGTTTAACTTTGCCTCTGCTAAGGTTGCAGGTTACCAATCAGAACCTAAAGATTTTGTTTTAATTTTTTGGCTCAGACTTTCTGTAAAATATACATACAGTACAAATCTCAATCCTGAACCTGTTCTCTTATCCCTCATTGAAAGCAGTGGGGTCTAGTATTATCCAATTACAAAATAATGAAAAGCTAGTTAATGGTATTTTTTTTAAAGATTTATTTATTTATGCATACAGAACTGGGATATAGGTCAGATGTGCAGGGACAGTGAGAGGCTTCACTAGAGACAGAGTGGGGAGCAGAGCAGGCAGACTGAGGGAGTACACTGCTGAGGGGAGCAGCAGCGGGAGGGTCAGAGGAGGTCTGCCGTGCCATTTGGGTCATCTCCGGGGCGGGGATCGAACTTATGCTGAAGTGGCTTTAGCTTCTTAGTACTGTGCTTTAACCCGCTGCGCCACCAAGGAGGGCCCTAGTTAATTGCATTTTATGATATTTTAGAAAGTAAGGTAATTTCATACATATAGTACAAATCTCAATCCTGAACCTGTTCTCATAGTTGGGTCTTATCCCTTATTGAAGGCAATAGGGTCTAGTATTATCCAAATTACAAAAAACTGAAAAGCTAGTTAATTGTATTTTATGATATTTTTGAAAGTAAGTTAATTTCATGATAAGAATATTATCATTGGGAAAGAGAGGAATAGGTCTATTTATTTCTATTAATAAATTGGTTTATTTATTCTCTTATGTAATGTCTGATACTGGATTTAGCACATTATGGCCCTTGGACCAACTCCTACCTGACACATGTTTTTGTAAATACAGTTTTATTGGAACACATGCACACTGTTAATGTATTTTCTATGGCTGCTTTAGTGACTCAATGGCAGAATTGAGTAGTTGCATCAGAGGCCATATGGCCCTTAAAGTCTAAGATATTTGTCATCTCACTCTTTGCAGAACAAATTTGCCAGCCCTGTTCCAATAACTCTGTAGCACACAACTAGATGGTGGTTAATTTTGATCTTTGATTGCAAAGTCCAGATGATTACAGAGCTTAAAAAGGCAAGTTAAATAAAAAATGCCACTCGCAATAAAAGGAAATATTTGACTTCCGGCATAGGAGATAAAAATTATGCAGTAACTTGGAGATTTGTAGCTGCCCTACATTGCAAAAGAAAGATTGATGGATGACTTTACATTGAAGGATGTAGATTTTTGTATTCCTTTAAAGTAATTCAGTTGGGCCTCTCTGGTAGCACAGGAGTTAAAGAAACAGTGCTTTCAAGCTATCACCACCCACTAAAACTTGAATTCCATCCCCAGACAGGGGGGTGACCCACATGGCATAGCAGACTTCTCCTGTTTCACCCACTGCTCCCCTAACTGTATTTAAGTAGCTCTGCCTGATCTGCTTCCCACTCTGACTCTGAATTGTTTCACCACCCCCACACCTATGGCCTACACCTCAGTTCTTGTTTGCATAAATAAATAAATCTTTTTTAAAAAATTCAGTTTCAGAATTTAGAAGGTTCTGGTTATTCATAAAAAATACACCTTAGTTATATTAGCATTTCAATCACCATTTCATTTAGTTCTGAAGTCTGGCTTTCAATAAATATTAAGACTATTAGGCTACATTTTTTAAAAAAAAGACTTATTTATTTATGCATACAGAACTGGAGTACAGGCCAGAGGTATTTTTGGAAACAGTCTAGCTAAAAGATGTAATGTGTGGCTTTTATATTTTTTATTAATGTTTTTCATTAAAGTCACGTTTGTCATATAAAAATGATAGATATTTAAAAGATGTTATCTATAGCATTTGGTGAATGTGATGGTGAGAGAAAGGAGGAATCAGATCATGTTAAGCATGAGCAGTTGAATATTTGAACCTTGAGAGAGAAGTACATTTGATGATATCAGATTTGAACTAGAGTTTGAGATGCTTATAATATCTATACATGAAAATGACCAATAAGCATTGCTTATAAAGTTCTAGAGCGTAGATGATAGAGCTGATTTGGAAATGAAGGTTTAAGAGCCATTAACAGAGTAACTGATGTTACTCAGTATGTGTGAATGGTATTACATAGCAATTGTAAATAAGCAGAATAGAAGGCTAGGGACCAAGCAGTGAGGAATTCCAGTATTTTTAAGGCTGAATAGGAAGGAGGAGCTGGTTCCTGAATAGGAGTAGCAAGAGAGGTAAGAGAACCTATGTGTGTTTGTGTGTGAATGAATGAGACTTGAAGAAATTCAAACCTAAGATGAGAACAAAGTTTGTGTTCTTTTCACTGTATCCTGTATTACAATACCTACTTTGTAGTGTTGGAGGGATCGAATGAAAAATATAGACCACCTTGTACAATGTTTAATCAAGCAAATAGTAGCTTTTGTTATTTTTGATGATGATGTTTTTCTTTCAGTTTTACTAGACAGCTCAAATTTGATCTTAAGTCAACCCACTAATTTTGGGATGTGTTTTCATTTTTAGTGGTCGTTGTGAACTCAGATGCCTTTTTCCCTTACCATTATTTTTTTCTTTATGCCGCTTATATACTGTGTACAGACTTTTATCAGAGTAATGATATATTTGATGGCATTTATTTATATGTTTGCCTTTGTCTGCTCAAGACTCCCTCTGTTTTTCGTCTGTGTCTTTATTACTTATTACAGATGCTGCTAGGTAAAAGGCACTTACCAAGTCTTTGTTACATGACAAAAAGAAATCCATGCGTACACATTGTAAGAAAATGTTGACAGTGAGCATAGCAGACTGTCCTTTTAAATGTTGGTTTGATCATTTTTAAACTTTTTGGTCTTGGGCAGGTTATGGGGTTGTTGAGAAGATATAATGAGCTAGGGTACATAAAGTATACAGAATAATGTATAGCATATAATATATACTATATTGGGCTAGTTATTATTTCTATTATAGATACAGTTAAGATCTGTTAAACATTTTGATAAGCTCTTTTAAGAACTTATATACATACATAATCCTTTAAAATTACCACAAAAATCCATTAAGTAATTATACTTCCATTATATAAATGAGGAAATTGAGGTTCCACAGTGTTTAGATCTTGTTAGTTATCACAAGTAAATGGTGCAGCCAGGACTTGAATTCTTATCTACTTAGCTGGTAAATGAAATAGTATATTCAATTTTGATTCAGTATGCAATAAAGAAATTATTAGTTTTATATATTTATGCTATATTTCTGGAATATGATGGTTGATATATAAATTTAAAGTACAATATCAATAATATATTGATATATAATGTTTTATAGCTGACATTTTATAGGTATTAATATAAAAGTATTCTATATTTATGTAAAAAATAAATATTTTCTTTCTCCCCTGGTATTTTTTTCTACATTTGCTGCACTGACTGGAAATGCCGACTGTAAGACAATAAACTTAGAACTAAAGGAGTGAGATATCTGCCATCTGCTTGGTACTGAAAAATTGATTTATTCACATTCATGGTCATGCATTTATTATTTAGTGCACATGGAGTTTGTCATGCGAACTCTAAATCTGTACTACTATAAACAGTTCTGGTATAAGGAAAGTTGAAAGATTTTAGTGTGTAAATGTTATTTTGTTCTAGGATGTTTTATTTTTGTGTGTTTGGGAAGGTAAGGTGTTTTGACCTCTGGTAACTTTGTCTGAGAAGTAATATTCTGAATCTCAAAATGCTGGTTTTGTTATGGTGGTTTCCTTTCCCAGCTCACTGTAATTTTAACTTCTCCAAATGTAACATGAAATTTTCAAGAGAGTAAACTTTTTCTTTCTTAAGTGTAATCATTGTTGCAACTGGAATCTACAATACTAGAGGATTTTTCTCAAATTATTTATATGTTATTTCATAGTTGTGCTTGTACTTCTTTACACAATCCTCTCTGCAGCCACATTGTAAACAGTATTTTTGGTTGGGTCAAGGATGTGGGTTTTGTTGGTGTGGTGGGTGTGCTGCCATACATGACAAGCTGTGAATCTATTCTCCTAAATCATATACAGTGCTGTAAACCTATGTTATGATAATAAAAAGATTAAATAAAAAAGGTTTTCACCAGCACTGTATATGATCTAACAAAATGTAAAACCTACATACTTTTAACTACCACTGTCAGAAAATAGTTAAGTTTTATAGTCTTGGGATTGTATAAGGCAATTTTTGTAAGGTGACTGAGAACTGGACTACAAGGATGATGTGAGATATTTAGCTTGAGGGTGAAGTTTAGGAGTAAGCATAGTAGGTATTTTTGACATAGTTTTCAGACGTTTTGCTCTGACTGGTCAGTGTACCAAGGCTGCTTGTGGAACAAAATTGTGAATCCTGGGAGTGATCTGAACCATCCCCAATGCCAAAATGCCCATGAACAAGAGGTGTGTGGTACCTGGTGTATTATGGTCGGTGGTATATCTGTCTTCTCATATCAAACTGGCCATTTCTGTATGTATAAATAAATAAGTCTTAAAAAAAAAAAGAATGTTGAAGATGTGTTTCTGGGCTAAGCTTGGCACTAGGTGATATCAACAGATATCAGATATAAAAATGTACTGCATGCATATTTATTGCTATGCAGAAATATTTTCTAAGTTCCTTTGCTTAAATCGATAATCCAGCTGAAAAAAACTGGAAGTACACAGTTAAATGTACAACTTATATTCATTTAGTACATAGAAATATTTTTGTAAGTGATAAGCCATTTATGAGGGGATATGAAGATATTACCCCAAAAACCCTGATTTTAGAGTGGATTACTGAGAAAGTTGTTGCTTTTCCTTTGTAATTGCAAGCATAATGCTGATAATTCCATTTCGGTATATGATAAATATTGTAAGTATTTGCTAACTTAATTGTTTGTTTACTCATCGAATATATAGTTAATGCTTATTAGGTATGGGAAACTGACCTAAGGATAAAGAAATAGATAAAATCCTACCTTGTAGGCCTTCCCGGGTGGCTCAGTGGGTTATAGCATAGCACTAAGAAACTAAAGCCACTTCCGCATGAGTTTGATTCCCACCTGCCTCGGAAGTGACCACATGGCGAGGCAGACCTCTCCTGACCTTCCCGCTGCTCCCCTCAGCAGTGTACTTCTTTGATCTGCCTGTTCTGCTCCCCGTTCTGTCTCTGGTGAATCCTGTCACCCTCCGCATCTCTGGCCTGCACCCCAGTTCTATATGAATAAATAAATCTTAAAAAAAAAAATCCTACCTTGTAAAAGATACTTGCTTAAGGTGTATGATAGGAAATGTATGTAAAGTACGCTATTTGAGGTCCTCTCTGGTGGCGCAATGGGTTATAGCTCAGCACTATGAGAAGCTAACCCGAGCTGCTTCAGCATGAGTTTGATCCCCTGCCCGGGAGGTGATCCACATGACGTTGCAGACTTGCAGCAGACTTCTCTTGTCTCACCTGTTGCTCCCCTCAGTTCCCCTTTGTCAATCCGCCTGTTCTGCTCCCTACTCAGTCTCTGGTGAATCCTCTCACCTACTCTGAACCTCTGGCCTTTACCCCAGTTCTGTATGTATAAATAATTAAATCTTTTAAAAATATTTTTAAAAATATTACACTATTTGCAGGATAGAGCCTTTAGCAAGGGTCTGACGTTGCTGAATACATAGCTGCTAAATGAATGTGTGCATAGGGTGCTAAAGAATTAATAAAAAAGAAAACTTTCATTGTGCTATCTCACTTTTGAGATGCTGGAGGACCAAGGCCAATTCCTTATGAGGTAGATCAAGATCAAAGCTGGTATGGTGAAGCAACTGGTAAAAGAAAAAGTGATGTATGAAAAGGAAGTAAAACAACAAGAAGGAAAGATTGAAAAGTGAAAGCTGAAGATGGTGAAAATTATGTTATACCAAAGTAGTATGAGAGTCCTGAATGATGATCCCAGATTACCAGTGGAGGATATAATGATCTTCTGCAGATAAACACTGGGAAGACTAGGGAATAGAAAAGAAACATGTTCTACTGATTTAGTGAAGTTAGAAGCATGAAATATTTTTCTGTTCTAGGCGTTTTTGCATTAAATCCTGGGATCTATTGCATAGTTTTCATCACTACTGTTTGTTTAAGTAACATTCGAATATGATTCTCTATATGTAGTTACATATATTTTTCTTTGCTTAACTTAATATGTCAAATAAGTGAGTCAATAATAATAATAATAATAATAATAATAATAATAATAATAATAATAATAATAATAATAATAGAATATAGTATTTGGTATCAGTACAACCATGTTTGAGGATTCAGCAAAGGCTTTCCAGATGACTTCATCCTTGAGTTTTCTTGAAGGAAAGAGTTTTCTTGGAAGGACAGGTAGGGAAAGGGTTATTTTCTTAAAAAAAGAAAAAAGATTTATTTTATTTATGCATACAAGAGCTGGGGTGTAGGCCAGTATAGTGGGGGGTGAAAGGATTCACCAGAGACAGAGAGGGGAGCAGAACAGACAGATTGGCTGAGACACACTGCTGAGGGGAGCAGCTGGCAGGAAGCAGAGTTCTGCTGTGCCATGTAGGTCAGTTCCCTGGCTGGGGATGGTACTCAGCTGCAGTGGCTGCTGATGGCTTCATAGTACTGAGGCTTAACCCTTTGTGCCATCAGGAAGGCAGTGTAACCTTATTTTTATTATCTTTTTATTGTTGGTTTCTAATTTCATTTCATAGTGGTCTGGATGTGTGGTTTTTGAATCACATTGATTGTTTGTGATTGTCTGAGAATTCCTTTAAGATGTTGTACTCATCCATTTGATTTTTTTTCATGTCTACTTGAAAAAACAAAAACTACCTTTGTTGGAACAAATTAGATCAAGCACATCAATTTTGTTATTAAAATGTACCGTATCATTTCTTGTCTGCTTGTATTTTCCATTTCTTGAGAGATGTGTTAAAATATTAAGATTGTATATTTGTCCAATTTGCCTTGTATTTTATATACTACTGTTATTTATTTAGATGCCCATAAGATTATGATAATTTATTAGCAGAATAATTATTATGTAATGTCCATGCAGTGTTTTTCTCTTAGTTGTTCTTAGCTCTATCAAGTCAATGTTCTTTGTGTTATCTCAATTTAAATTCTGAACTTGTCATTTACTGGATGTATCATCTTGTGTGATCTGCAAAAAATTATCTAACTTCTATGTACTTCATTTAACATAGCTATAAAGGGGATATTGGTAATACCTAACTTCATGGGACCATTTTGAAGATTAAATGAGTCAATATAGAGAGAGCCGTTATAATGTAGTTACTGACTTGATGATGAGAGTGGGAGGATTTTCATTTATCCCTTTTGACGCAATACAGAATAACAGGAGGAAAAATAATTTTCTTTTATTATTTAAAAAAATATTATTTACTTATTTATGCATACAAGATCTGGGGTTTAGGCCAGAATTGTGTGGGAGGGGGTGAGAGTATTCACCAGAGACAGAGTGGGGAACAGTACAGGTGGGTTAGCTGAAATACACTGTTGAGGGGAGCAGTGAGTGTGACAGGAGAGGTCTGCTGTGCCTTGTGGGTCAGCTCCCTGGACAGGGATCAAATTTGTGCATCAATTAGCTTCATAGTGCTGAGATTTAGCCCCTTGCACCACAAGGGAGGCCCCAGAAAAAAAAAATCATTTTAATACATATTCACATAAAGGTACCAATAAATAGGTGGATTGATGAGTGACCTGATTTTATTCATTTTAGAGAAAGCGATTGTCAGTCTATGAGAATTTACAGTACAAAGAAATGTTTGGCTTAGACCCCATTTAGTGAGGAATTTAACAAAGTTTGTTGACATAGCAAGAAAGAGCCTAAAACCCTCCTCTGGTGATAAAATACTGTCCTCCTCTTGGTTAAGGGAGTGCACCCACCCTTCAGCTTTGGAGATTTATTTCCTGCTTTTAGAAGGGGAAGTTTAGGGTATCATTCATTGACTGTTTCTTTATTTACTCTGGCACTTTTTGGGATCACCTGTTCTGGGACCTTAAACCAGAATGTAGCAAGTGCTATAATGCTAACTATATTGTAACTATAACTATCCTAACATGAAATTAATAGGTAATATAGGTTATACTGCTCAATATTTAAAAAATTGGGGTCCTCCCTGGTGGCACAAGGAGTTGAACCACAGTAGTCTGAAGCTATCTGCAGCCACTGCGACATGAGTTTGATCCCCAGCCAGGGAGGTGACCCACATGGCGTAGCAGACCTCTCTTGTCTCACCTGGTGTTCCTCTCATCAGGGAGGCGATTGTCTCTTCTTCTTCTTCTTTTTTTTTTTAAAAAATGATTTATTTATTTATGCATACAAGATCTGGGGTATAGGCAGGAGGGTGAGAGGAGGTGACCCATATGGTGTGACAGATCTCTCCTTTCTCTCCCACTGCTTCCTTCAGCAGTGTATTTCAGTATATCTGTCTGTTCTGCTCCATACTCTGTCTCTGGTGAATCAGACAAACCTCTGGTTTACACCACCCAAACCTCTGGTTTACACCCCAGATCTTGTACGCATAAATAAATAAATCTTAAAAAAAAAAAAAACCAGAAGCCACTCTATGTAAAAAGAAAAATTAGAAGATGCCAGTGGATGTTAGAATAAAAGTGTAATTACAGACCAGACTTGCCTAGTATGTGATAAGAAGGATGTCACCTCAGTTGAAATAAGATACTGTCGTTTGCTAAGACAAATTATAGGTTGATAAAGGATAGAAAACAAGGAGAGGTATTATGTATCTTTGTCTACTTTATCACCTTTTTTTCTTTATCAAATGTTCAGTTAATATGTTTCATTAGAGGACAAATATTGGCAGAGTAGGTACCTTGATAACTTCATTTGTGAGCAAAACAAAAATATATTTTTTATTATATTTAATATTGGATATAAAGGCTAAATAAATCACCACAAATATATAACCTCCAGGTGGATTCAGAAGCAATTGTGTTGTGCTGGGTTTCAGACACCAGGAGCAAAACTGCTATAGTGATCAGATGTTTAAATTTTGTTTCTAGTGATGTTCTAAAATAGAACAAAAACAACAATTTGTCTTCGATTTGCCAAGCAGTTGCATTCCTGGAAAATTCAGTATATACTAAAACCATGTAAGATGACTTTGTTTTTATGTAAAATGGAATTAGAATCCATGTTCAGGTAGTAATAAGTATGTTCTTCATTTACATGAGTGTCTGTTGAGGCATTTGAATTTCATGCAACACATGGAACAATGCTTCCTTGTGTTTTGCTGTCCCTTACCTTGCAGGGTGTCACACGTTTCTGCCCAGCAACACTCCCTGCCCCACCCCACCCCCCATTGTTAAAACCAGACAGCTTCAAAAACTTAAGAAAGGTATTAGAATTGCTATTGAACACAATGCTTTAAACTATGTTTGTGTATGTTATTGTTACTATACCAATATTCTAAACCTATTATATATTGAATGTGATTCCTCCTGTTACTCATTTCATAGTTACTTTATGATTAATTGCTTTGCCAGTACTTATGTTGTTTTCCTTATTGTTATTTCTTTCCTTACTATTTTTCTGAGCTAGTCAGGGGTTTACGCTTCCCACTCCTAAAAATAAGCTTCCTGACTCAGTTAATCATTTAAATCCAGCAAACATTTTTAGGGCAATCAGCTAGTAAATCTAGGAACTGTGCTAGAAAACAGACTCTCAACTTGGTTTCATATTACCCTGCTAAAAATGAGGTATATTGCTTTTTATTGTCATTAAAAATTGTTAAAATATTGAAATAATTTAAATTTTAAAATACTAATTAGAGCTGAATTAGTGTCACCTTCATAATAGCTGTCATTCTCATTTGCACATTAGTTTCCTTACTTGAATGGAATAAAGATAGGGTAGAGTAATAAGTAATGGGCATGGGATTGTGTGTCGACTGTGGCAAATGTTTTCTATCCCAAAATCAGTTTGCTAATGTCTGTGGATAGTTACGACTATTGCCTTGCTTTCCTTTCCTCTTAACTTTTTTTTTTTAAAGATTTATTTATTTATGCACACAATACTGAGGTATAGGCCAGAGGTGCAGGGGGCTAGAGGATTCACCAGAGACAGAGTGGGGAACAGAACAGGCAGATCTACTGAAACACACTGCTTAGGGGAGCAGCAGGCTAGACAGGAGAGGTCTGCTATACCATGTGGGTCACCTCCCTGGCCAGGGATCCAACTGGTGCTGCAGTGGCTGCGGACAGCTTCATAGTGCAGTGCTTTAACCTGTTGTGCCACCAGGTAGGGCACCCTTTCCTCTTAACTTTTTTTTGTTGTTGTTGTTTATAGTTCTTTATTTTACTTATTTGGTGTAAGAACAATGAATGTCCAAAGCAAATTAAGTACAAATACATTTATATGAATGAAATTTAGAAATGTAATTTGTATACACATTGGAAGAGGGAAAAATGAGTAAGACAATGGGATTACCTAGGAGCAAATCTTTTGTATACTACTGGAACTACTTTGGTGCTTATCCAAACAGACTGACATAAATTAAGATAGTAATTTTAATCTCCCTGGTAACCAGTATTTCCTCTTAACTTTTAAAGATTTTTGGCAAAAAGCTAGACTTGTCTATTTGGGAATAAATCCTGCAAGTCAGAATGTATTGGGTTACAAAAGGGGGTAAACTGAATTTACTATTCTAGGATAAAGAAATGAATAAGACTTTCTTTGCACTTAGGCATGTAGCAGATAGATAGACAAGTAGACTAAGAACAACTGCAAATATGCAGTAATAGAGATAAATAAGGACAGAGTACTAAGGAAACAGAGTGGAGCAATTTATCCTTTGGAAGAGTTTGAGAAGAATAGATAATAGTCTTTGAAGATTTGTGGAACTCACTAGTGAACTGGCTATGCCTGGTTTTTTGGGATACTTTTGATTACTGTTTCGGTTTCCTTATTTTTGATTGCCTTGTTCAGGTTTTCTATTTATTCCTTATTGTCAAAGGCTTATGGATTTCTAAGAATTTGTCCATTTCATCTAGCTTATCCAGTTTGTTGGCGTTTAGATATTCATAGTAATTTTTATGATCCTCTATATTACTGAAATTAAAAGGCAGTAGTTTTCTTACCTTGGTGATTTTCCTTTCCCTGTCTTTCCTCTCTTCCTTTCTTCCTCCTCTCTTTTCCTTCCCTTCTCTCTCCCTGCCCCCTTTCCCTCCCTGCTTTCCTTCTTCTCCAGAACCCTTCATCTTGCAAAGCAGAAACTCTGTATACATTAGTCAACTCCACATTCTTCTTCTCCCCACAGTCCTTTGGCAACCACTATTCTATATTTTCTCTCTATGAATTTGACAACCGTTGGTACTTTTTTATAAAATGATTTCACTTATGTGAAATCACACAGTATTTGTCTTTTTGTGACTGGCTTATTTCACTTAGCATAGTATTTTCAAGGTTTGTCCATATGGTAGCATGTGCCAGAATTTCCTTCCTTTTTATATATATACCATATTGGGTTTCTTCCATCTACTGACTATAATGAATCATACTGCAATGAACATGGATATATAATTATAACTTGGAGACTCTGCTTTCAAGTCCTTTTTGGTATATAACCAGATGTAAAATTGTATCATATGGCAATTCTATTTTTAATTTTTTTGAGGAAGGTCTTACCTTTATTTATTTATTTATTTTTAGAAAGAAAATGTTTAAGAAGGAAAGGAACAGAAATAAAGTCTACCTTTATATTTAAAGGTATAAATCTCTTGAGAATCCTCTTAGTAGAAGTAACTTTTTTTTTTTTTGTATAGAGGACAACCTCTACTTTGAAAATCATAAAATTTGAGGACTAATGCATGTTTGTGGTTTTGATAACTTAGATTGAAGGTCCTCCTGAATTTAAGTAGGTTCCTCATATTAGGTAGGCCTCTGTATTGTATGGTACATTTTTCTTCCCTTATCACTTGTAGAGATAAAAGTGTTTAAATCTTTTAATACTTTCAGATTTAACTAAAGTCTCATGATGATTTTCCTTATGTGCATATTCCATCAACATTTATATAAATGTTGATGTTCTGTCATCATTTTTCTTCTCTTGACTAGACATATAGCTTATTTTTTGTTCTTTTTTAAGGATAAACTGGAGAAATTTTTGATCAAACTTTTTTTTTTAAGATTTATTTATTTATGCATACAAGAACTGGGGTGTAGGCCAGAGAGGTAGGGATGAGAGGATTCAACAGAGACAGAGTGGGGAGCAGAATGGGTGAATCTACTGAAATACACTGCTGATGGTAGTAGGGGTGAGACAGGAGAGGTCTGCTGTGCCATTCGGGTCACTTCCCTGGCTGGGATTGGAACTCATGCTGAAGTGGCTGACAATATCTTGATAGCACTACCTTTAATCCCTATACCATCAGAGAGGTCCAAATTTTGACCAAACTTATTCTGCTTCTCTATTTATATCCTCTCCCTATAACCTCTGCTACCAAAAACAGAAAAGGAAAGATAATCAGTCACCTCTCCCGCTTCTTCACCCCTCCTCTTTCACTCTACCACCCCACCAAGAAATAGCTTGGATAAATAAGTGATTTGCTAGTATTTGGAAAGTATATTTACTAGACATTTCATTTAATGGTTGTTGTCATCATTTTCACTATGTCTTACGATGTACCAGGCCTTCTGGTCACTGCAAAGCAAAGATGTAGAAAGCAAAGTGTAGACCCTGGTCTCAAGATGCATTATAGCTTAGTAAAGAGATATTTGTGAAAATAATTGTGATTTTGGTGTTTGAATATAGTTCTACAGTATGTAAGGAAGGAAACCATGAATAGTTCCCAGAAAAAGCCAAGGAAGGCTTCAGAGAGAAGGAGGATGAATATGGTCTTGAAAAATAAATAAAACTTGGAGGCCTAGAAGAAAGCATATTTTTTGTTAATGAAATACAAAATACAGTGAGTTATGAATATGTTCAGCATCTTGTCTACTTGTTTAATTAGTAGGGTCTTTTTCTGATTAGTTTGATACACAAATTATTTATCTCTGGATTGCAAACATTATCTCAACATCAAGCTTTCTTAAAAACTGAAATTTTATCAAAAACATAGTTTTCAAATGATGAAAAAAAGTAGTGACTTTTCAGAATGGAGAGTTCTTATTAAAACACAGATGTCTTCTGTAAATAGAGTTGGAAAAATACAGTGAGTTCTTTGTGTTTAAATGTCTCTCTTATCCATGCAGGATCTGAAAAGGAAAGCCACTTCTCTTTCATCAATCACGAGGTACATGACAACAGAATCATTGATGCACTAGGAAGAGAATTGGGTTCCAAATCTCACTAAGTGATCTAGAAGAGGAGAGAGGCAGCCAGTGTTACCCCTTAGTTTTTCTATCTTAGAGTTCCTGTGGCTCTTTGCTTTCTACTTCTTCTGTCTGTCCATTCTGAAACATTGTTTCTTTGAATGATAAAATAAGCTACTTGTCTGTCCAGTATTAATATGCTAAATTTAATCCGATTATTGATATTTTAAGAAATTTCAAGGCATGGTAGAGTTTAGTAGATTGTCATGCTTTCTATTGAAATTTCCATTTGGTCAGCTATAAAACATACTGAAACAGTACTCTTTCTTTTCAAAAAGGTTCATTTTATTTATTTATGCATACAATAGCTGGGGTGTAGGTCAGAGGTATGGGGGTGAGAGGATTCACCAGAGACAGAGTGGGGAGCCAAACAGGTAGCTCTACTGAAATATACTGCTGAGGGGAGCAGTGGGAGAGTCAGGAGAGTTCTGCTACATCAGGTAGTTTAGCTCCCTAGCCAGTGATCAAACTCATGCTGCAGATAGCCTCATAGTGCTGAAACTTAACCCCTTTCACCACCAAGGAGGCCCCCTGAAACAGTACTTTTAAAGCCCATAGAATGATGACACTTTTATATAATAAGTCCCTGTTGTGCAATATATGAAATGAAACATTTTAAACCAACAAGTAATGGGGCCCTTGGTCCTTCACAATTTTTTTACTGCCTCATTTATAATACCTCAATGAAAACTTGAGCTTTTCTTCAGTAAGATAAATATTTCTCTGATAGTTTCCTTTTGTGCTACTATTTAGACCACATTTAGAGAATGAAAACCAATTAATTTTCTTGCAAGTGAAATATTGTGGTTTTTGAAACCAATGGAGTATGCACTGAGATCATAAAATAACATTACATGTGAAAAGTTTGAATTCTATAGTGGATGAGTACTTTTTTAGATGCAGCGTTTCCTTTGTGTATAGGTAACAGTCTGTGATGTGGCCCACTTTTTTTTTTTTAACTGACTTGAAAGTTTTTAGATGATTAGAAAGTACTTAGGGGCACTCCCTGGTGGCGCAACGGATTAGGACGCAACACTGCAAGCTAGCTGCACTGCTTCAGTGCAGGTTCGATCCCTGGCCCTGGAGGTGATCTACATGGCACAGCAGACCTCTCTTGTCTTGCCTGCAGCTTCTCTCAGCAGTGTATTTCATTGATCTGCCTATTCTGCTCCCCACTCTGTCTCTGGTGAATACTCTCACCACCCCTGCACCTCTGGCTTGTACCCCAGTTCTGTATGCATAAATAAATAAATCTTAAAAGCAAAAAGTACTTGGGTTGGGTTACTACAATATTAATCCTAAGAGATTCACTGACTCTATATTTGACATGAAATATTTTTTCCCTTACATATGTTTAATGGTGTTTGGAAGAGATTCTGAGGATGTGGCCTTAGTTTCCCATAAAACAGTAAGTTTTATAGTTCATTAAGTATGTGTGAGATTTATGTGAACATCATTTTTGTACACATTTAAAATTCCCCTGAAGGAACTTTATATCCTGTATGTGTCCTAAAACTCAGTAATGTTAGCCATAAGGAACTAGTCTAATAAATTTTCCCCATATATTTTTTAAAAAGACATGATTTTTTGAGGTGTTAATAGTGCTGTTTTGGCCAACATAGTCTGAAAGACTTTTGATATTAAATGCAGTAACTCCATCTTCTTAAGTGGAGATGAGATCCAAATGTATTCCAAGTTTGCAAAAAAAAGTTCTTACCATATCTTTTTTATCTAAACAGGCACTACAATGTGATGGTATTTTCTACATGCCTAGACTTTGACTTCATATATAGCATTGACTTCATATATAGCATTGAGCGTCTTGTTTTCGTTTCCTAGGTGCGCCACCGAGCTTCTGGTCAGGTGATGGCTCTTAAAATGAACACACCAAACAACAACCAAGCAAATATGCTGAAAGAAGTACAGCTCATGAAAAGACTCTCCCATCCCAACATCCTTAGGTAATGGTTTTCCTTCCTTGTGGGATTCATTGAGAAAGCTGAAACAGTATCAGAGGCTTGTTAGAATAGTGTTAAAAACTAAGAAGAGACTCAAGATTTCATACTGAATCTATCTTGCTGGGATTTAGCTATGCTCTACATTCTTTTCTACCTATTATGACTTAATTTTCTGGTAATTAACAGCATTTAATAAAGCAAATTCCTTCTGTTTTTCAAATTGCTTTACTCTTAGTAGCAGCTCTTTAGAACAGTTTTTCATTATACTGAAGCAGTAATTTGTCAAAAAGAAAAGACTAGTTTCTGTGTGGTTGTTTAATTTTCTTAATCACTTTATGAGGAACCATAATTAAATCAATGAGCAACAATAAGAGTGAAATTATGCCTGTGGCTTTCTACCCTTAGCATTTGGTACTCACTTGCAGAGACAGTTTACCCTTTTAAAGGAGAATTATTTTTTATGTATAATTAAGTTATATAGTTATCACATAAGCAATATCTGTATTTTTTACACTTTAAGTACCTTGATATTTTAGTCAGGTCAGTATACTTCTTAATGAAGCCAAATAAGACAACTTAAGTCAATATATATTATTTAAGTAGGGCTTATGTGTAAGAAAAAGTAAAATGTGCTGTTCCCTTAGGGTCAGTTGTTGCTAGCATTTTCTTGGATTAGAGATAGATCAAATGGTTTAATTATGATTTTAAATGTTTGGTCAGTGACAGTAAATTATAGAATTTGGCTATGCTGCTTATTTGAAATGTCTTCCTTTATGGGATTACTGGCTTTTTTGAGCATCTAGCATGTGCCTGCTGATGTGTCAGATGTTAGGAAAAACAATGCTTGCAGGAATTTGCACACTAATTGAGCCTGTAGAACTTATATTCTTGAAAAGAGAACTAATAAAATTAGCTTAGACACCACCACTTGGGTAGAATAAATTCTAAGTGCTATAGAAGTTCAGAAGGGTGAAAGATCAGATTGCTTGATAGAGCCAGGGAAACTTTCTTTGAGGAGGTTGACTTGAACTGGAACTTTTAGAAGATAGGGAAAGAACTCTGAAAGGAGTAAAACAGCCATAAAGTGCAAGATTTTTTGAATAGTCAGTGATTAAAAACCCCTTTGACTAATAGTTATAATAATGAGAACTACCATTATGGAAGACTTGTTATATGCTGTTATATGCTTTACCTATTCAAAGATCTAATTTCTATAGCTATTCTCCATTAAAGGAACTGAGACTAAGAGATTATGTTGACCATTGTGTGGGACTCTGGGGCCTGGACTCTTTTCACTGGGCTTCTAGAAAAACTTGAATATTTGATCTGACAGTATTGACAGATAAAGGAAGAAAAGTAGAATTGGGCCAAATTATTGAAAAATGCATTGCATAAAGTCACAATTATGCTTGTGTAAATTGAATTTTAAACAGGTATTAAAATTGACAGTGGGGAATTAATGGCAAATGCAGAACAGTTTATAGTGTTACACAGACTGATGATCAAGATATCAGTTAGGGTGCCTCTGCAATGTTTGAGAGTAAGATGGATGAATCTTAATTTGATATTCGGCATAGGAATTTTAAAGATGAGCATGTTATTATTTGCGTAAAAATAATATTTTATTGTTTTATTTTTGCAGAAGTGATGCATAATCATTATGGAATAGTTATAAAGTTAATAAAAACAAGAACAAAAAAGCCAAGAAAATAAAAATTGTCCATGTGCTCAGCACATAGGGATCAAACTGCTATTAATAATTTGGTGTATTTCCTGCCTTTTTTTGGTTTGTTTCACCACTTGTTTTCTTATTCTCTTCACTGTAAATTTGACTGCTGAATGCATGGGCATATTGTCTTCAAATAAATTTTATTCTGTCCAGCAAAAATATTATATATAGTTGTTATATAGAAGTATGGTATTGATTAATGATTGAAATAAAGACTGCATCCTATATTAAGCTGCCTGGGTTCAAGTCCTGGCTCTTAGGAAAGTTACTTAATCTTTCAGACTCTTGATGTTCCCTCTAAAATGAACATAGTGACAGTAACTGACTCATGAAATTTTTATTGAGGATTAATTAAATTATTATCTGTAAAGCACCTAGAAGAGTACCAGCTTGTGTTTAAGTGCCTAGTAAATGTTAACTTTTATTATTAATTTTCCTCTGAATAGTTTTTTAGTAACCCATTGATACCTGTCTTTATCACTAATTCACTTACCATACATTTGTTTAGTGTATATTGGTATTTTAAATACATTCTAGGAGTCTCTGCTGGAATGACGCTGTTGAATAGAACTTTCTACAATGATGGCAGTCATCTTTATCCGTGTTGCCCATTAACCACATATGATTAATGATCACTGAGATGTGACTACTGTGAACAAGTTACTGAGTATTTTATTTGATTTTAATTGCCATGAAGCCAGTGTGGCTACTATATTGGGCAAAACTAAGCTAGAGTTCATTTACATCTTTGCTCTTTTTATCTAAATATGTATGTTTCAACCTAGACATGGGATGTGGCAGGAATCTGATGTTATCATTTCTATTCTGGTATCTCTTTATCAACATTCTTATCCTATCTAGTTTTAGTCCCATTGCTTAGGAATGACATATTCCTCTCTTTTCACTTAAAAAAATGGTACTATCTTTGCCTTTGGCTAATTTTTTAAATATGTGAAAGGGAATGTTAACTCTACCTTGTTCTTTACAATAAGCCAGCAAGTAAACTAATGTATATAAAGCTTCTGTATTTGTTTTAATCCACAATAAGTATATATATATATATTGCTAGTTTATTTTTACATCTTTGTCCATCTCAGTTGTAATCTCCGTGGGCTTCCCATCACCAAATCACCTGTGTGCCATCACCATAGTCCAGTGCACTTCCCTCCCACCACTGTTTTTGATCCCATTGCCCCTTCCACCTCGGTAAAATGTCTCTGGTATATAGTTATTTATTAGTAGTAGTATTTTCTTGCCTGGTCCTTCATACTCCTGCTATGAGTGTGAAACCATCCGATATTTTTCCTTTTCTTTCTAGCTTATTTCACTAAGCATGATCTTTTCCAGCTCCATCCATGTTGCTGCAAAAGGCATGTGTTTATTTTTTTTGGTTGCTGAGTAATATTTCATTGTGTATATGCACCATATAGTTTTAATCCAGTCATCTACTTCACAATATGTATATATTACCTGAAAAAAATATTAATTATAGTGGGTTTGCGCTCTGATGGTAACTTTTTGTTCTCCATAAGCCTTTTGTCTCAAATATACTGCTGTTTAAGAGCTATGAAGTAGATTACTTTTAAAGAGAAGCTTCTCTTTCTATGTTTCATGTTTTTGTGTCATTGCTTTTACTGTACTTTTTGAATAAAAAAGGAAATTATTTTATTAGTGGCCTAGAGCAAAGAGTCTTCATCGCTTTTGTTTCCCGAAGAACTGTTATAGCAGTAGGAACATTATACTTTCCCAAGATTCGTTAAATACCAAAGTAAGCATGACTCTGTTCCATTGTCAAAATTCATACAATTTTTATTTCCTAAATACTTTTTTACCTTAACAATTTACTGTCAATACTTTGTATTTCTTAAAGTTTAAATTTTTGTTTCTGTATATCAGTATGACTCTTAATGTTATTGCAGGCTGTGAATATATGAATTCTCTTTTGTAGGTACAGAAACTGAGAAGCATGAGCCAGGGTTTTTCTCAAATTGAGATAATTAGATTTACACCAGAAAGCACCCATCTCTTAGAACCCTGGGGATAGCACAGATATGCCAACTCAAGGGATGACTCCCAGAGAGAGGCTGCTGAACATTTTAAGGTTTCAGATCTTTTCTCTATCTCACTGAGCTAGAGCAGCTCCATTTTTCTCTGTTCTGTATCGAATGTCTATGCGTTTTGAAAAAGGGCATCCTGCTTTACAAAAAAGAAGAAGTTGAAAATCGCTGCACTAGTGATTTGGAAAATCTGTTTGGGAAAGAAGGCTTATCTGCATGACCTGCCAGATGGTAGGCATTTAATCCTCTGGACATGAGCTCAACTTTCGCAGTTTTCTTTCATTCTATTTTCTTGACCCCCAACCTCCCTACTTCCTCTTTTACTTTTATCTTTCATCCTCATAAAATTTCTAGTTGGAAGGAATAGAGTGATCTTGTAAATCATAGAGGCAGTAGGTGTCTGGTTTTTGTTTGTGTATATAGGTTCTTTTTAAAATATGAAGATAGTTAAGATTTTTTTTAAATCATCAGTTGCTCTAAATCAGATGCTCTACTTTATCAGTTAAAACAAGGAACAATAAAGTATTTTGTTGAGTGTAGGAGCTGATTGTTTGGACCTCCTGTGAGTAAGGGTGTTTATGCCAGGAAGTCTTGTGCTGGAGATCTGTAACCCAATTCCATGCCTTGGTCACTTCCACTCCCCAATGGCCTTTTGAGTACCGGTACCAAGATTTGTCCTCATCCTTCTTTGTTTTTCTTCATGCTATGAGAAATTTAATATTTCTTTTAGAAATTTAATATTCCTTGTTCACATTCCCGTGCTTATTGTTTTTTTAGGCCAAATTCTGAATTTATTTTCCTCTCTACAAAGTTTGTTCAGAGTTGTTTGACTCTCCTTCAAAATCCATTTACAAGATGAGTTTGACATTTTGTTAAAATGGAGAGAACATGCTTACAATTCACCAAATATTTACCTTGATTTTCTTCTAATCCAGCTCTGTCTTAGACTATATGGTGAATACAGAGAAGTAGACAACTTGTATCTGCCAGACTGTCTTTAGGAAGCAATCTGTACATTTAAGAAACAGGCTAATATTGTCTGATATGAGTATATGGCAGAATATCTTCCCAATCTCAGTTATTAATGTAGCTGTCTTCACATCCTGGAAACCCCCAAATCATCTTTAGTTATTGCTTTTATCCCTTGCTTCTAATCAGAAGCAAATTTCTTGATTCTCAATCTTCAAATCCTTTTGTATCTATTCCTTTCTTTACACATCTGTTAACCTAGCATTCTTTGCCTGGAGTGAATTTTTTCCCTTATCTCTCTGTTCTGCTTTAATACTCTTCCTGAAACACAGCTCTAATTGTATGGCTTATTTCTTAAAGACTTTTTATAGCTTTCACTGATTTCAGAATTGAGTAAAAATCCTTTACACTGACATTTAAGATCCAGTCTAATTTTTTTTTTTATTCCAGCCTATCTTCCACTATTCCTTTTATGTACTTAATACAACTGCATAGTCTCCTAATTTTGGTCTCTTGGATATTTGACTTCTGGGCTTTGATTTCTGCTTTTGTTAAATGAGAATGGACCAGATTAGCCTTTAGAAAAAACATTGAATTAAAGGATCAGTGGACCATGGTTGAGGATTATGGGTGCTTTGGTGATGAGTATGGTAACATACAGTTGAAGAGGTGTAAACCAGGATTTTTTAATCATATAGTGTTGTAAACCAAACTTTTGCCCATTAAAAAATAGACTTTTTAAAAACTGTATTAAATTAGTACTGAATACTGTTTAAATGACTAGGTTTTAAAAATAAATTATCTCAAGGATGTCTGTGTTTTCCAGAACAAATGAGATTTAGAAATGATAGACTTAAGGAAATCTTTCTAGTTGTAATCCTGGTGAAGAAAAATATATAAAAAGTGAAACAAAGTAAATCCAAAAAGTTCTCATCACAAGAAAAAAACTTATGTCCATCTGAGCTGATGGATTAAACTTAGTGTGTTTACTTCATAATTCTTTGCCTATGTGGTACTTTTGAAATATATATGTATGTCAAACCATTAGGCTATACACTAAACTTATAGCCCTTCACATTAGCATTTATCTCTTCATTTTCCTTTTGAGTGAAAAAACAGTTCTTGGCAGATAGCTCTGAAAATATCTTAACTTCTTTGCTTACTATTGCTTATTAGCCTCCAGTATAGTATGAGCTCCCTCAGGTTAGAACTTTATCTTGTTCACCTTTGCTTCCAGTGCCTGTAGAACGGTATGTGTAGGAGCCCCTACCAATTAGAAGCAAGCCAGTTTGTATCAAAGAAACTTACAAAAGCTAGGCAACTGAAGGTAGGTATCCACTTCAGAGGAAAACAATACCAATGTGAGAATCTTTCTCCCCACCCCAGGATTTTTTTGTGTATTTGTTTTGTTTTTAATAGAGGTAACATTGTTTTATAACACATTGAAAATTTTAAACAGGGTATCTGGGCCTGTCACCATCCCCATTGATTAGAACTAATCAGTTAACTCACACCCAAACAAGAAATGTTTTATTTTTGGAGAAATATGTAAATATCTAATATGACAGAAGATAGAGAACTTCCCATACTGAGAAAAGGGAGGTGAGGGATGATGAGCCTCTTGGCTTATATGGTCAGGCATCATCCCTGTCATATCCCTATCAACTCCATCACCTGCCAACAAAGGTAGATTTGGAAAAATTGAATAGTTTGAAGTAAGAGAAGGAAATTTTATTTATTATCAAAACTTTTATTTATTATCTGTTAGAAGTTTACAGAAGACATTGCATCCATGAAAGAAGACTAGTATACCATGAAATAGGAATAATTAAAGAAACACAAATATTCTAGGAAATTGAATCTATGAAAAATTTTAAATACCATTTGAATAGAAGGTCGAGGAGATAAAGTTTTTTTAAAAAAAAAACAGTCACTAATAGGGAAAAATCAAAGATGAAAAATAAAAGAAAAAAGAAAACTAAAGAATCAATCCAGGAAGTCTATTTTTGACTAAACATTTTTCTAAAATTGAAGGACGCAAACTTCCAGATTGAAAGGACCTAGTAAGTATCCAGAACAGTGACTAAAAAATCTCCCACTATATCATAAGATTTTATAATACGGGTAATAACAATAAGATTCCAAGCACTTTGGGAGGGGGGAACAAATCCTTATACAAAGGATTAAAACTCAAAATGGTGGGCCTCCTTGGTGGCACAAGGGGTTGAGTCTCAGCACTGTGAAGCTATCAGCAGACACTGCATCACAGCTCCAACTCTGGCCAGGGAGCTGACCCACACAGTGCCTCAGACCTCTCGTCTCTCCCCCTGCTCCCTTCAGCAGTATATTTCAGTAATCTGCCTGTTGTGTGCCCCACACTGTCTCTGGTGAATCCTCCTATCTCACCCACTGCTCCCTCAGCAGTGTTTCAATATATCTGCCTGTTCTACTCTCCACTCTGTCTCTGGTGAATCCTCTCAAACACTTCCCCTGCATCTCTGGTCTGTATTCTAGTTTTTCTACATAAAAATAAATACAATCTTTAAAAAAAATCAAAATTTTCAACATCAGCTTTGGAAGCTAGACTGATAGAACAGTGCTTTCTGGGAAAAAATTATTTCCCACTTAGAATTCTATATACAGCCAAACAACCAGTTAAGCATGAGGACTGAATGGACATTTTCAGACATGCAAGTTCTCAGAAAATTTGCTTCTCGTTTGCCTTTTCTTATGACGCTAAGGAAGCATGTATCCGGTCAGAACAAGGGGGTAAACAAAGCAACAAAATAAAGAATGAAAGTCATGGGGGGGGTAGGGTGGAAAAAGACCCAGGATGACCACTGCTCAACAGTTAAGAATAAGCACTCCAGACTGGAGTAGAAGGTTCAAGAGCTTCAGGGAAATGTTGGGAATGGAGGTTTGAAGAAAGAATTTTATATTTTCTAGTATATTTGTCAGGGTAGAAATTTATCCTCAAAAGAATTTTGTGGTTCATTTGGAGGCTGTGGGAAGAATTAGTGGTGGGCATATAATAGCTAATTAAATGAAGTTTGAGTGTAAAAATAAGCAAGTAGAAAGTTAGGAAAAGTATAAAAAGTTGTGTAAGAACTGGGATGTAACCTTAATATACTGCTTGGCCTAACAGTGATTATAATCTATTATAATCTGTTATAGTAATGTAAATGTGGGGTCTTGATTTATTTCTCCTCAATATTGATTTTATCTATCATTATCTTATACCGTTGTTGAAAGGGAAGCAGCTGGGGTTGAATCCTCAGCCTCTATACTTGGAAAGTCAGTAGAAGGTCAAAAATAGCTGTATAAAAAGCAAAAAATAAAAACAATACAAACACACACACACACAAACCCCAAATCAACAACAACCAAATTTTCCTTAAAAAAAGAAATAGTAGTATAAATATATTAGCCAGAGCTGTGATGGCAAACAGAACAACTGAAAGAGTTGAAAGTGGTTCCTTCTAAGGAGTCAGATTCAGTGAGAGTACAGACCAGTCGGGGTTTATTATTTTTTGTTATAAACCCGTTTAAAGCTATGGAAGCCTGTACAGAAGAAAAATTCAGGTAAGGAGGCTATTGAAGTAATCTGCAAAAGATAATCAAGTTGGCAGTTGGATAAACAAGTCTGGAATGTAGAGGAGAGGTTATGTTTCTTAGGAAATATTCAGCAAATTAGGTAACCTCTGAAATTTCAACTTTTTCATCTGTGATGTAGGTGGTAATCATAGTACTACCAGACCAAGTTGATGGGAGAATTAAATAAGATAATGTATATAAAGAATAAAATAAGATAATGTATATAAAGAATATACCACAGCATAAAGGAGTATATCAGTATATCTTAACTGTTATTGTTATTGCTGTTGTTATTAATATTATCATAATCATCTGAAGCATTTACATTGAAATTGTATGGCATAAAGCTTTAGAGTTAAGAATCCAATCCTGACTCTGAATTTGTTAGGTGTGTGACAAGAAGGAAGCCACTTAAATCTCTCTTCAATTTTCATGTCTATACAATGAACACACGTTTTTTGTAAGGATTCAATGGAGTAATTTCTGTGAAGTACTTAAAACAGTGTCTGACACATCAATCAAATGCTGAATTAATGCTATCCATTGTTATTATTAATTGCCTGTGAACTTCTTGAAGAAGGAACCATCATGTTGTTTTTATTTGTTCTATTTAATTTCCTTTACCAGGCACTGTGCTTAGTATATGTGATAGATAAGAAAAGGTTTCCAATTTCTCTTACCTATGGCACGTACCTTGTACTAAATAATTTCTTGAGATATACTTGTTAGATTGAATTGTTCTTTTTCCTCTATGCATTTCTTCCACTTGGAAAAGAAATATCATTGCATGTTGTTTCCGAAGTATGCTCACTTAAACTGAAGTCTTTGCTTACATTTTCTTATGTTGGCGTTAGGTCATGAGCAATCTTTGTATAGAGGATAAATTGAGAAGGAGGAAATTTTTCAGCATTTGTGATGATCTAGATACTATTAGTTCCTTTCTGAACTTCCTGGACTGAAAAAAATGAAAACATTTTAGCAACAAAGTCCATGCATTTGTATTTATTAATAATTCTGCCTTTTTCAGGAGACTTGGTATTTTTCTCCTTATATGGCAGTATTGAACAATATAACACTTTATTAAATAAATACTTTTAGAATAATTTAATACTAGTCTCATTTGTTATTCAAGGTAGAGAGTATTTGTTTTTCCTCTTAGAAATCTAGAGTTTTAAATGTTTATGAACTGTTTTAATATTTATAGTATTTATACAGATCTAATTTAAAAATTTTAGATTTTCAAATTATTTCACTAAAATAGTAAAATTAGACCATGAACCTGATTAGTCCTCACTTTATTGTATATAGTACTGCTGACATGATCAAGAAATTATCAAGCAATGTTTATTCTGCCTTTAGCTATGTTAAAATTAAACTATAAAAAATATGGACAGAAAAGAGAAAACTAGGCTAAACTAGCTCTATTAGTATATTCTGATGTGAGGCTCTGGTGGTTCATGTCTGTTCAACTGAGTTTTCCTTGTGAATTCTTGTATCCTGGACCTGATACAACCAGTATACCATGATGTGGTATCTCTGAAACATGTTTGAACTGCACAAAGCCTTACCCAATGACTTTTTTAAAAATGGGTCTGTTCATAGCTCTTTGGAACTTGGATCTGAACCATTGGCCTCTCTTATTCTAAGAATGAACTGCTAAGCAGTTCATTTTAGTGTTTCATGTTAAAACTTAGTGGACTCTGGTGGAGTAAGTTGCAGAACCTTTCCTTCCAAAATTATGGGAGGAAATCAGATTAAAACATCAAAATTCTGGAAAAAGTTAATTTTTATAGAAAAGTAAATCTAAGTAGGTTCAGATGTAGGCTTTTTAGAAAGCATATTAATATAGTAAATATGCTGTCACTTTAAATCCTGTTATAGGCTTACTTCAGGCCTTTATTTGTTTTTACCATAAAGCATGGAGTCAGATATTTTCTTGGAGAGAGCATTAAAAGTCAGAAGTCCTACAATATAGGTACTGATTATTGCTATAAGTTGGTAGCAGAAGGACTTGTAAAACAAACTTAGATTTGCATTGACTTGGAGATAAGCAGTTCTTTTGTCTGAATGAAAAACAACATTTTTATTGAACTCCACTGGAATTTTTTCTTCCATACCCATTGTCGCAGAATAAAACATAAGCTTTGGAACCAAACATCCAGATTCCAGTACCTTCTCCAGCCTTTGTTAAGTCATTTAAATGCTCTGAACCTCATTTTCCTGGATAAAATTGGGGTAATTCCAGGCCTTCCTTGTGGCACAGAGGTTAAAGGCTCAGCACTATCAAGCTATTACCAACTAATCACTGCTGCATGAGTTTGATCCCTTGCCAGGGAGCTGACCCAGTACAGCACAGCTGACCTCTCCGGTGTCACCTGCTGCTCCCCTCAGCAGTATATTTCAGTAGATCTACCTGTTCTGCTCCCTGTTCTATCTCCGGTGAATCCTCTCAGCCCTTACACTCCTGATCTGGACCTCAGTTCTTATATGCATAAATAAGTAAAATAAATCTTTAAAATAAGAATAAAATTGGGAGCCTCCCTGATAGTGCAGGGGGTTAAGTCTCAGCACTATGAAGCTATCTGCAGCCACAGCAGCATGAATTCGCTCACCAGCCAGGGAACTGACCCACATGACACAGCAGACCTCTCCTATCTTACCTGCTGTTCCCCTCAGCTGTGTATTTGTCAATCTACTACCTGTTCTGCTGCCCACTATGTCTCTGGTGAATCCTCTCACTATCCCTCGCCCCTCTGGCCTACACCCCAACTCTTGTTTGCCTAAATAAAATAAATCTTAAGAAAAATAAAATTGGGTAAAGGCTCAGCACTATCAAGCTATGAGGTAGAACATACCAAGCATAGTTTCTAGGTTTATTGTAGATGAGCTATGTAGTAATTTTTCTTGACAACCCTGGCCATAAAGTCAGGCTCTTTCCAACATAGTAGCCACAGAACTCTTCTTACTACATTCTGTTATATACAGTATTGAGGAAACTCAAATCTAACAGAGTTGGTGGTTTTGTGTGCACATGTGTTTGGGTATATGTTTGCATATGTGTGTGTGTGTTTCAGAATGAGGATAGCTAGGTGTGTTTTAGACTGGTGTCATACTTCATTCACTCTTCTGTTTAAGTAATAAACTTTTTTTTTTTAAAGATTTATTTATTTATGCACACAGACTGGGGTACAGGCCAGAGGCTCAGGGGCGGTGAGAGGCTTCACCAGAGACAGAGTGGGGAGCAGAACAGGCAGATCGACGAAGTACACTGCTGAGGGGAGCAGCGGGCGGGTTAGGAGAGGTCTGCCACACCATGTGGTCACCTCCGGGGCAGGCGGGAATCGAACTCATGCAGAAGCGGCTTTAGATTCTCAGTGCAGTGCTTTAACCCGCTGCGCCACCAGGAGGGCCCTAAGTAATAAACTTTTAAAGAAGGACAACATTTCAATTTCAGTGTTTAACCCTAAGCTTCATAGAGAACTGTGAGCTCAATAAATACTTAATTGACTGGATGTCAATGTCACAAAGGAACATGATGTTATTTCCCTTTCAGAAAGGGTCAAAGCCCAAAGTTCATTCTAGATCTATGAATTATAGAACATAGGACAGTGACCTCTACTACTTTCAATATTATTATTATGTTTCTATTATTAGTTTTCTGTGGCAAAATTACTATAAACCTAGCAGCTTAAAGGAATACAAATTACTTACAGTTCTTATAGATTAGAGGTCTAATGTGGCTCTTACCAAACTAAAAGGAAGCTAGTAAGAGGGCTGCATTCCTTTCTGGAAGCTGTTTGGGAGAATCTATTTCCCTTTTTCAACCTTTAGCAGCTGCTTGCGTTCTTTGACTCATTGGCCCTTGTTATCTTCAAAGATAGCCAGTGAGTCTTTCCTACCTTATGTCACTTTACTACTACTGTCTCTTCTGCCTCCCTCTTTCACCTTTAAGCATAGTTGTAATTACCTTTGTGATTATTATTATTTTAGAGGCAGCTGATTAGCAATCTTTTTTTTTTTTTAAGATTTATTTATTTATTCATATAGAACTGGGGTACAGGCCAGAGATGCAGAGGGTGAGAGGATTCACCAGGAACAGAGTGGGGAGCAGAACAGGCAGATCGACAAAGTACACTGCTGAGGGGAGCAACGGGTGGGTCAGGAGAGGTCTGCCATGCCATGTGGTCTCCTCCGGGGCAGGCAGGAATCGAACTCATGCGGAAGTGGCTCAAGCTTCTTAGTGCTGTGCTTTAACCCGTTGTGCCACCAGGGAGGGCCTGATTAGCAATCTTAATTCCACCTGCAACTTTAATTCTTTCATGTTGCCATAAAACAACAAACATATCGGCAGGTTCTGGAAATTAGAAAGGGACATCTTTGGACATCTTATGCATACCATAGTATCCTATTAGAAGATAGGTGCTACTATTAACTCTATTAAATTGTACTAAAAGTCCAGTTCTTTTTCTTTAAATATAAAAATAAGTAAACCTCTAATTTTCTTTCTACATTTCAATGGATAATCATGCACATTCCCTGCTTTTGAGACTGCTGACTAATAGTAGTGTCTAGGGAAAATATTGCCATAGAAATAAGAATTTTGACTTGTAATTAGATTTAGTATATATTTATTGAGCACTACGAACAAAGCAATGTTTGTTTTTTTTTATTTTTTTGTTTTTATTTATTACAAAGTTTATTTTTACATCATTCTGCACATTTTTTTTTTCATCTCGAGTGTAATCCCCGCGGGTTTATAAAGCAATGTTTTTATGTATACAAACACACACACAGAGAGTGAGAAAACTATATGGTATATTTGGGCTAATGTGTTAGGTGGGCTAGTACTATAGTTGACCACTTAAAATCATATTGGCCTAAATACTTGTTTTTTGTTCAGGTCCCAATCCAATGCATTTGCGTGGAAGTGCAAAGGAAGTTCTTTTTCACACCTAGGACAGGACCTCAGATTCTTTCATTGAATTTTCTGCATCTGCTGGTAGATGAAGGAAGAAAACATGGAGAACTGAGGCCTAGAAATAACATAATCACTTCTTCCCATACACTGCTGGCCAGAACTCAGTGTTGTGGTCTTAATCAACCATTATGAATATTGGGAAAAATAGTCTACTTTAGGAGGAAAAAAACAATTTAATGAACAATAGCCATTTGCTTCACTGGGATCCTTTCTTTCAGAAACCCTCTAAATTAGTGGAAGAGGCAGATACTGATAAATGTTACAATATCGGGTTTTTTATTTAAAATTTTAAAAGATTTACTTATGCATACAAAAACTGGGATACACGCCAGAGGTGCAGAGAAGTAAGAGGACTCACCAGAGATAGAATGCAGAGCAGAACAGGCAGGTCGACTGAAATAACACTGCTGAGGGGAGCAGCAGTCAAGATAAAAGAGGTCTGCTGCACCATGTGGTCAGCTCCCTGGCCAGGAATTGAACTGTTATTGTAGTGACTGTTGATAGCTTGATAGCACTGTGTCTTTAACCCCTATCGCACTAGGTAGGCCCTAGAAGATTAATTTTGATTAGAAAATTAGGGAGATATTTGAAACCATGTCTCTGAGAGAAATTATTATAATCACCCATAGAGAGCTATTTTTACAATTAGATGACTGTATATGGCAATGTTTGTTACACTAAATGGTGTATAAATATTTGGTAGTGGTGGTTGTGCTACTACTGCTGCTGCCGTTAGTGGTATTATTCTAAGAGGTATTCTTCAACTGAGTTTTTAAGGATTAGTAGAGTTTTGAAAGGAGAATTCCAGACAGACTCATTCTAGCTATAATATGGGAGTGAGAATTAAAGACATATTTGGGAGTGGCAGGTTATATAACTGAAACACAGAGGATTCACATGGATGTAACAAGAGATAAGGTAAGAGAGGTTTCATTCAGATTATTCAAGCTTTTGAATAATGCTAAGGAATTTGGACTTTGATCAGATATTATGGGCTGCCTCTGCCACAAAAATTTTTGTCGAGTCATCAGTAGTTTATAAAGGGAAAGGAATATACTTATTCATCTTTATATATTTTTTACAACTAATAAAAAAGAAATATGACTTTATGGTTACAGCACAGATTCAAACTCGCTGTTTAGGTTTGACTTCTGTCTGCTACTTATTATAGCTATATGACTTTGGGCATGTTACTGAATTTCTCTGAACCTCACTTTCTTCATTGCTATGATTAGGTTAGTAATAGTGCTACTTCATTGGATTATTATGAGGATTAAATGAATATAATATAAAGCACTTATAACAGTGCCTACTTACTAAGTGCTCTTTAAGAGTTAGTTATAATCATTATCATTACCATTGGCACATAGTGGGCACTCAATTTTTAAGTAGTCAGAGCTGTGTTTTAAATTTGTCCAGCAGGTTTTCATATATTGTCATATGCCAGACAAGAGAATGCTGTTAAAAATCTCCTGGCCTACTACAGAATATATAAGGCATGTTAGAAAACAGTTAAAGGTAAAAGAAGATGATATAATAGAAAAGTAATGTTGATGGAATGCCGTGGTAGCATGCTGATTCAGAAATACTTCTTAAAAGGAACCAGATTTGTTTTGTAGGAAGTATTTGAACTGGTCTTTGAGAATCTAACTGTGTGGAAATGAAGGGAGGAGCATTCTAGGTAGTGGAAACAGACTGAGAAAAGGCAAAGATGTGGAAAAGGATGGTAATGATACTTTATGGAGAATAGTTAATCATGCTATAGGAAAAACTGAGGTAAGCTAAGTTTCTGGACTTGTCTAGTTTACCAGTAGTGTCTGTGTTGGGTGTTTCTTGTTACAGTCTTTAAAGTGATCAGCTAATTTCTTGTCTAGACTGAGCCTTGCTACTAATGACCAGGCAGTGTCAGCATGGCCTGAGGGATTATTAGAAATTCAGACTCACAGGCCCCCTTAAATACAGAATCAGTCTACAATGTAACAAGAGTCAAGGTAATTTTTTCCACATTAAAATTTAGGTAGTACTGGTGTAAAAAGCAAAGCCAACTCTCCCTATTTCTCAACAAGAATGTGTATAATATAAAACTATAGAATACTAGAAATAATTCATCCTCAAAAACCTGCATTAAGAAATGCCCCCTTCCTGAGCTGAGAATTCTTGTTGGCATGATTTTGGGATAAGGTTAGTAGGGAGTAAGAATCATTCAAAATGTAATTTTTGAAACAAATTATTTTTATTGAGATAATGTTGTTTTACAGTATATGACTTAGGGATATAGGCTCATACCTCTTCAAATGTATGTTATGACTCATAACACCACCATAGTACCCATAATCCTCTGCTATAGTCATTGGCCTCCCTTCCCCCTTTACTTCCTTCCTCTTCTTTCCCCTCTGTTTAACCTCAATTCTGCAGTCAGATTTCAAATGTTTGGTTTTATCTCTTCCTTTCTTTATTAGAATGTTTTATTTTTAAGGTGCTGTCTGTACCAAAAAGATCTGAGGCTTCATTCACAGCTTAGGTTTTTGTTTTTTTGTTTAAGATTTATTTATTTATGCATACAGATCTGGGATACAGGCCAGAGGTGCAGGGGTGGTGAGAGGATTCACCAGAGACAGAGTGGGGAGCAGAACAGGCTGACTGAGAAGTACACTCCTGAGGGGAGCAGCGGGCGGGTCAGGAGAGGTCTGCCTCACCATGTGGGTCACCTCTGGGGCTAGCGGGGATCGAACTCATGTGGAAGTGGCTTTAGCTTCCTAGTGCTGTGCTTTAACCCGCTGCGCCACCAGGCAGGGCCCCCAGCTTAGGTTTTAATATGATTTGCAGTAAGAATTCCCATGAAAATTTATTATTGACATTAAACCACACCCTTGTTAAGGATGGTCAATATTTTCCTTTTAGGGTGTATTCTATTCATAGCAACTAGAAGGATTAACTCTGTTCAGGTTATAAAAGCTAATGCTACCTCAGATTGCTGGCTCTATAACACTATTTTGGAATTGGTGGTAGTGGTCATCTGTGAAAAGAAATGAGGTTGAGGTGGTCAGTCACAACATTATATAGAAGTAGAGTTGTGCATAACTACTGTGATGTGATGTGAGATGGGGCTGAGGAAGAAAGCAGACATAAAACTGTCACATGAAGCGAATGCCTGCCAGAATGTTCTGCCATTGATACCTCTAGATAAGATCTATTTTTATTTGTTTATGCATACAAGAACTGGGGTGGAGGCCAGAGGTGTGGTGGTGAGAAGGTTCACCAGAGGCAGAGTGGGGGACAGAACAGGTGGACCTACTGAAATACACTGCTGAAGGGAGCAGTGGGCAAGACAGGAGAGGTCAGCTGCACCATGTGGGTCAGCTCCCTGGCGGGGGATTGAACTCATGTCACAGTGGCAAGCAATAGCTTGATAGTGTTGAGACATAACCACTGAGCCATGAAGAAGTCCCCTTTTATATTACAAGCGTTATTGCATTTCATCTTTCACAATAACCACATGGGTTGGGTAATACTAAAAATATTCCCAGTTTGCATGAGAGGAAACTGAAATATAGAGAGTTTAGAGGCAGTGGCAGAAGCAAGATGTAATGACTCTAGATCCTGGGCCACTTCACGTATGTTCATTAGCAGTTTTCAAAAGGAGGGTGAAATGTGCTATGCGTGCTGTATGTGTGTATGTGTATGTATAGGGTGGGGAAGTGGGAAGGAAGAAAAGAGAAAAAAGAGGGGAGGTGAGAGAGGATTACAGTCATGTGCCATGTAAGGATGTTTTAGTCAATGACAGACTGTATGTAGGACTGTGGTCCCTAAGTTCCTATTGCTTAGTAATCTAACCCTTATCATATTTTTGTGTTTTAAATCTCCTGTTTCGTCTGCTATTCCCCTCTGCAGTGTATTTCAGGCAATTTACCTGTTCTGCTCCCCACTCTGCAATAAATCTTTAAAAAAAATGTTTGAAAAGATTGACCAAAATACTGAAAGGCCTTCCTTAATAGAGAGGAGTGTTTGTGGTGCAGTATCTGTTTACAAGCAAATCTGTGATGGAAAAAAAAGAGCAAACCACTACAGATATTTCTTGAAAAGAGCAATACCTCCCAAAAAAGAGCCAGGCAGTTCCTTCAGAACAGATTCCAGAAGAAGGTATTGTTACCATAGGATGCCATAGCTCCATATAAATTATTTCCTTTATTGCCCCTTCAGTGGAAGAAATGTGGTGGTAGAAGACAGTATATTGGTGATCCCGACTGTGGGCTTGATTAATGTATGTGCTTGTGTCTTAGTTTTTAACAAAAAAGCTTAAAAGTTAGAAGAAACAGGACAGTTAAAAAATAGAAAAAGGCTATAAAATAAGGAAAGAAATATTTTGTGTAATTATACAGTGTTTATATTTTATATACAACATATAGTTAAAATATTATTTATTTATTTATTTTAAAAAGATGTATTTATTTATGCATACAAGAACTGGGCACAGACCAGGACTGTGGAGATGAGAGGATTCACCAGACACAGAGTGGAGAACAGACAGGTGGATTGACCGAAATAAACTGCTGAGGGGAGCAGCAGACGAGACAGGAATGGTCTGCTGTGCCATGTGGCACCTTCCTGCTTTGGGATTGGAATTCCGTGCTGCTGTGGCTGTGGATAGCTTTTTAGTGCTGTGCTTTAACCCTGTGCCACAAGGAAGGCCCAAGAGAAATATTTTTTAAGGGGAAATTTAAGTATATTGAGGCTAGGGTGAATAGAGCCAGAGGAGAGGGGCAGATGGGTGAAGAAAAGGGTTCATAGGAATGTGAGGTTCCAAAGATCAGTTGGAGCAGATCTTGAAAATTTTAAATGCTGTGAGGAATTTTAACATCATTCTTTTGGCAAAATGGGAGCCATTGAAGGTTTATGAGAATAGGAATGACTTTTTGTATTTTGAAAAGGTAACTTTGAAAGCCATGTAAGGGATGGCATAACTTTGGATTGTTAATAATGATAAAATAAAAAACACAAACTTTTCTTTGAGTATGGGGTAGACTTTGCTAAGTTCTGCTTGAGATATTCCTTTTAGTCCTCATAGCTATGCTTTTAGGTCCACTTTTGTAGATGAGGAAATTTGAGATTTAATAAAGATTAAGTAACTTTAAGTCCCCTGGTAAAAATGGATAGATCCCACGTTCTAGTACAAGAATCAGAATCAGCTCTTTTTTTTTTTTTTTTCTGTAAAGGACTAGGTGGTGAATGTTTTAATTTTTTCAAGTAATATAGTCTCTCTCACAACTATTCAACTTTGCTGTTACAGCAAAAAACAGTCATAGAAAATACCATGACTATGTTTCAATGAAAAGATATAAAAACAAGTAGGGGATCATAATTAGTCAACCTCTGCTACTTTCTGTTATAGTTTTGAAAGCCATAATAAAGGAAGAAATGTAGCTTATATTTATTTCTTGCTGTGGTGGGATAATGGGGTTGAATTATCTCTAGGAAGGAATATTGTTTAATTTCAGAGATATTATTTAATCCTTTCTGTAAGAGACTAACTAGAAATAACAATTTATTCATACAGTTTAACAACATTCTATAAAATACCAGTTTGACTTTTTCTGACAATTGCCTTCCAACAGAATAACCCCTAGAGTAAAAGTGAGAACAGGGACTTTGTTTTATTCACTGTCCTGTCCTAATGCCTTGCATACAGTAACTTCAATAAATAATTATTTAATAAATAGACGACCTGCTGACTCTAGTAATATCACTGACTGGAGAGCTGTGCAAACACTTAGAGAAAAATGACCTATTTTAAAGATACTTATGTAACTCAACATTCTCAATGATTGTTTCCTCATTCATCTTGCTTAGATTTCCTCTGTCTGTACCAGTGAGCTTTCTCTCTTTAAACAACTAGTTTCTGTTGTTAACTGAATGCTCAGATGCTTTGTCTACATAGCTTATAGACACTGTCTTGCTGGCCAGAAAAAATTTAGCATATTACTTACAGTTTTCAGCTCTTTGTGTTACTTATGTCTATTATTTATTAGACTTTTTAAAAAAAAAGATTTATTTATTTGTGCATACAGAGCTGGGGTGCAGGCCAGAGGTGCAGGGGCGGTTAGAGGATTCACCAGAGACAGAGTGGGGAGCAGAGCAGGCCGACTGACGAAGTATATTGCTGAGGGGAGTGGCAGGCGGGTCAGGCAAGTTCTGCTGCGCCATGTGGGTCAGCTCTGGGGTGGGGATTGAACTCATGCTGAAATGGCTTTAGCTTCTTAGTGCTGTGCTTTAACCCGCTGCACCACCAGGAAGGGCCCTATTTATTAGACTTTTACCTGCCCCAAATTCCTCCCACTTTTTTCTATACGAGGTAGTGAGTTTCATTATGAAAAAACTGAATGAAGCCAAATGTTCCATTTTTACAAATCAGGGAGTGGAGATGGGGCAAGGATTGGGGAATAGAGATGGGAGTGGACATATAGAAACAAAATTCTATCCAATCATCTGTGACCTAATTTGATTCTTATCTAGCCTGCTTCTAAGATGTAATGATAGTCACATGAATATGTATATTCTCTTACTGTGTAGCAGTAACTGTGGTATGAACTTTACAGGAATTTTTAAAATTAAGAATTATTGATTTGCCATTATTTATATATCTATAATTTTAGGAGTTTAGCTTCATACTTCAAAATATACACGTTTCACTTACCCACTAGCAAATATAATGCCAATGTGCTATCACATTATCCCTTCTAGTCCCTCTTCCCTTTCTCCACCTCTCTGGTAACTATCAGAATTATTTTTGTTGTGTTTTGCTAGTTTGTCTTCTTTGTTTAACCACTGATAATTATGCTACTTTCTGTTTTATTTCATTTAGCATAATCACTTCATGTTCCATCTATGTTGTCGCAAAAGGTACATCTTCTTTTTTTTTATTTTTTTATTACAAAGTTTATTTTTACATCATTTTGCACATTTTTTTTTCCATCTCGATTGTAATCCCCGCGGGTTTCCCATCACCAAATTGGGGTACATCTTCTTTTAATTAGCCAAGTAATAGTCTATCAAGTATATATGCCACAATTTTCTTTACCCAGTCATTCTTTAGTGAGCATTGACTCCATGTCTTGGTTATTGTAAGTAATGCTGCTATGAATGTAGGGGTTGCATAAATCTTTGTGTGTTAGTGTTTTCATATTCTTCAGGTAAATACATAGATATGATATTGCATTTTCATTTTTAGTTTTTAAAAGTAATTTCCATACCATTTGTCATAGAGACTGCACCTATTTACATTTCAGCAAATGAGTGTTCCTTTCTCTCCACACCCTTTCCAACACTTGTATCAAGTCTTTTTGAGAGAGGCCTTTCTTATAGGTGTGAGGTAAGATTTCCTTTGGTTCTAATTGCATTTCTCTTATAATAAGTGATGATGAATCTATTTTCTCATGAGTGTGGGTCATCTACACGTCTTCTTTGAAGAAGTGTCTCTGACTTTTCTGCCCATATTTTGTTTGGCTTGTTTGTTTTTTCTGTTGTTGAATTATGTGTTATTTATGTATTTTTGAAATTAATACCTTGTTGGATATATGATGTACAAATAACTTCTCCCAATCTGTAGGTTGCCATTTTATTTTTGTGGAGGTTTATGTTGTGATACAAAACCTTTTAGTTTGATATAACCTCATTTATTTATTATTGTTTTGGCTTCCCTTGCTGTTGGAGTTGCATTCCCAAATACATTCCTGAGGTTGATGTCTAGGAATGTATTACCTATGTTTTTTTCCTGCGTATTATATGGGTTGGGGTCTTATAGTTAAGAATTAATACATTTTGAATTAATTTGTGTGTGTGTTATTAAGTAATGATCTAGTTTTACTTTTTTTGCATGTGGTTGTCTTAATCTCCCAATACCATTTGTTGAAGAGACCTTTCTCTATTGTATGGTCATAGCTTTTTTTGTTGTTGATTGTCCATATATGTGTGAGTTTCCAGGCTCTCAATTCTACTCCATTGGTCTGTGTTCTCTTTTTGTTCCAATCCCATACTGTTTTGATTACTGTCAGTTTGATTACTGTCACAAAAGCTTCTGTTTTCCTTTTTTTTTAATTTCCTTGGTTATCCAGGGTCTTTTGTGGCCTCATACAAATTTTGGAATCAGTTCTATTTCCTTGAAAAATGTCATTGGGATTTTGATAGGTAGTGCATCAGATCTGTAAATCGCTTTAGGTAGTATGGCTATTTTAACAGTTTTATTCTTCTAATCTGGGGTATGTTTCCATGCATACTATTTTGAACATGTAGTGATAGAGCTGAAATCAGCATCAAGTTTCCTTACTTCCAATTTTGTGCTTTTTATACCTGCTATTTTTAAGACTTATTACTCTCTCCCTTTCCACCACTGTTTTTTACCACTAGGTCTCGTCACAATGAGATGTTTCATGGTAAACTTAAAATTTTACCAGCCTTGTATCAGAATTTGAGAGACTGCAGGGTTATATGGGAACACAGGGGACTTCACAGGTATTGGATTGTTTCTAACACACAGTTTCTATATGTACAGCATTTATGTTCATGTCCTTTTTATTTGTTTAAACATAAAAATAAAATCTGTTTTGTTTTGTAGGTTCATGGGTGTGTGTGTCCATCAAGGACAATTGCATGCACTTACAGAGGTATGTTGAAATGACTTTACCCCCCTTAATTTTAGCATTTTTGGTTCTTAGTAATTGTTAGTTGTGCTTGTAAGCAATGTTAATGTTTTTCTGTTGCCTGTGGACTGTGACAGTATCACTTAATACTCTTAAGATTCCCTCATAATACTCGTTGACTCCTCTGAGAATGTTCAGATATATTGGTTCTTGCTGTCTGATTGACCCTCTCCTAAACTATGGGGCGGTATTACTTGGCTGCAGACTCTATCATGGCAACAAATTCCCAAACAACCCAGAAGTATTTGGTATCCTGATCTAGAATTCCGCTGTTGCTGCTCTAGTTTCTTGAGTGGTCTTATTACTCCTTGGAATCAGTTTACATCTCCATATCCTTGCATTTTATTTTTAGTCTCTGCTATGCAGATAGTCGTTACTCAGCCTCTGAGGGACCAGAGAATCACCTCTACAACAAAGGTCCCACAAATTCAGGTTCTGGGTTGTCAGCTTCAGTTTGCTTGGGTGCTTTTTTGAGAACTGATACCTGGAACCCTCTAGGTTCTTAGGTCTGCCTTGGGTCCATATACAGTCTTAAAGCTTCGAGATTATTCTAATGAGCATTTAGATTTGAGGATCTGTTTTAGAATGTTTTCATTCTCCTTGGGAAGTAAGTGACAGAGTACAAAACTGAAGAAAGTTAAGAAGGAAATTGTTTAATAGATTTGCCAAATATTTCTTTTCTGCCTCTTTGGTACCTGGTATTAGTTCTTAATATCTTATGTAGAAAAGTCCCATGTATGTCACAGTTTCTGAGGGTACCGAAATGTGGACTGTGTGTAACTATCTCCTGTCACTTACATGGAAGGCCAAAGAAGGCGGATTAGTGAGGAGGTTAAGAGCATAGGCTCTTGATTGTCTGCATTTGAATCTCTCTGTGCCTCAATGTGTTCACCTGTAAAATGGGAATAATAATAATAGTACCTGCTCCATGGAGTCTAATTAGAGGAGGGAACCAATGACTAAAGTTTATCAGTTTTAAAAGTATTTGTTGCACTCCTTGTTTATATGATTGCTCTTTGAAATATGAACTCATTGAAAAGACTTGCATGTTGGTGCTGTAGACAAGGAAGAGCATGATTAAAATCTATGATCATGTCACACTTTTAGAAATAGGATATAGTGGAAGTGGTAGAAATGATCAAAATGCAGCATTCTTTGACCATATTGCATTTAAATATTTTCTGTCACTTATTAGCTTTTTTATAGTTACTGATAATACATATGTATGTGCTTTGTGAAAGGGTATGTTCCAGTCTTCCTGGTGTCATTAATTAGTTATTGACACAGTTTATGCATGTTTTTTATTATGATATTAATAGGCTGATAGCCATAAAGCCCACATATCCAAATACTCTACTATTTTCAGAAGGGGATCAGAAAGGCCATCATGGCCTATGCCTCTAGGACTCCTAGGCTTAATTGCCTTATAATATAACTTGGCAGCACAGTTACTGGTTTCATTAAACTAAGGATCATAAACAATTATTAATAACACCTAGTAAAGAACTTGAAATTTGGGACCCTCTGTGGTGGTGCAATATGTTAAGTGCAGACTATGAAGCTAGCGTCAGCTGTGTTAGCTCGATCACCAGCCAGGTAGGTGACCCACTTGGCGCGGCAGACCTCTCCTGACCCACCTGCTGCTCCCCTCAGCAGTGTACTTTGTCAATCTGCCTATTCTGCTCCCCACTCTGTCTCTGGTGAATCCTCTCACCACCTTTGCACCTTTTGCCTGTATCCCAGTTCTGTAAGAGGGCCCTCATTGGTGGCGCAAAGGGTTAAATTAAAGCTCAGCACTATGAAGCTATTGCAGCCACTGCAGCATGAGTTCCATCCCCAGTCAGGGAGGTGACCCACATGACATGGCAGACCTCTCCTGACCCACGTGCTGCTCTCCTTAGCAGTGTACTTCATCAATCTGCCTGTTTTGCTCCCTACTCTGTCTCTGGTGAATCCTCTCAACCCTTGCACCTCTGGCCAGTACCCCAGTTCTGTATGCATAAATAAATAAGCCTTAAAAAAACAACTCAGTGATGCCATTACATTAAGAAAAAAAGAAACACCTTGAAATGTGGATGACATTCAGTAAATATTTCTTGATTGGAGTCTCTAACCTACATAGTAATGTGAGCACCACTCCTTATTTCTCTTAAAACAGTTTGTTAATAATTACAGTAGACAAACATTAGCTCTTGTTAAAGCCTATAAAGCATTGACATTATTAGGTTCAAATTTCTCATGAACAGTAGGGTTCTTTACTTTTTTGAGCTTGAACCACTTTTATGATTCTTCTTTATAGTTGTAGACATTAATTAAACTTGGAACAGCCAGACACTTAGATATATTTTTAAAAATGTCATAAGGCTAGACTTCTGAGTTTTTAAGCAAATGAGTGTTAAGGAAAAAGCAATCTGATAAGAGATCAAACAGGACCTTTTAAGTTTAATGAGTTGAATTAAATTCCATATTGGATTGAGTAGGAATGGTCTCTTGACTTGGAAGAACTAACCATGCCTTCCATTTAGACACAAGTATCAAGAAGTAGAAATCTATTGTTTTTAAAGACAACATATTGCTGTGTAATATTCAGCTGCAAAACTTCACAGGTAACAATAAATATTTATTTCTCCCATGTCTTCACCATTCAGTTAGACAAAACTGGATGCAATTGGACAGTTCTGCTAGTCTCATTTGGGCTCACTTATCTGTAGGTCAACTGGTAGGCTGCTGTATGCTGACTTCGCTGAGATTGCTTTGCCTCAGCTGTTTCTTATCCTCCTCCTGGAATCAGTGGACTAGCTTGGACATGTCCCTTTTAAGAAACAGCAAAACTATGCCAACCCATTTGCCACACATACTTTTCATAATTCTGCTTATGTTCAAGTTTGTTTGGCCAGTATTCCAGAAAACAAAATGAATCACATGCCTGAGCACATGCTGTAAAGTAGCATGTCCAAGGGTATGTATGGATTCAGTAAAAGGTGTAGAATTGGAACTATTATTGCAATCTTCTATGTCCTATAAAATTCCAATGAACATGTTGTAATTATTTGTCTTTTCTACCCTACTCAAGAATAAAGACTTTCTTCCACTTTTTTTTTAATTTTTAAAAATAATTTTTAAAAATATTTATGCATACATGAACTGGGGTACAGGCTAGAGGTGCAGGGGCTAAGAGATTTCACCAGCAACAGAGTGGGGAGCAGAACAGGCAGATGTACTGAAATACATTATAGAGTGGAGCAGTGGCTGGTCTGCCATACCATGTGAGTCACATCTCGCCAGCTAGGGATCAAACTCATGCTGCAGTGGCTGTGGATAGCTTCATAGTGCTGATAGCTTCATAGTGCACCACCAGGGAGGGCCCCTTTCTCTCACTTAAAAAAATCATAAGTACTAGTCATTCTATACCTACTTTGGGCTGAGTGCTATGGTTGGTAGTGCTTTCTGTATTAGCTGTAATTCTCACAAGCCTGTTTCCTTCATTTTATACATGAAAAAACTAAAACTAACATAAGTAAGTGACTTCTCCAAACTAGAATTTGGATCCAAATTCACCTGACTTTTAAACCTATACTATTTCCACTGCATGCTGTCCTTAGTTCACTTGTGTATTCCCCACTGTGCTAAGTATTTATAGTAATTGTAGAATTCAATTCTGATTAAATTTTTGTGTATTTTGGGTTATTTAGAAAACATTTCCTGGTCATTGGATTAACTAGAATGTACTTGAGTGCAAGTAATCAAGAATAGTTAAATGTTCTTAAACAAAAAAATGACTCATATAACTAAAATTTTAGCAGTTTATTTGATGGGTTTATTTAATCCAGCAGTTAAATATAGGTGCTCTGCATTTCATCCTACGGTTAACTGTCACTCACAGTCAAAAATAGTTGCCCTCAGCATACATGCTTTATGTTTTCTCTTCTTTACCCAATGTGGAGTTGGAGGAGGTGGCAGAGAAAGGGAGCTTCTTCTGGGAGGACTGTGCATCATCTTTTTAAGCATGTTAAGATACAAAGAGGAAATATGACAAAGAGGAAATATGGCTTATCGAGTATTTTGAGGAACCTCTTTGTGCAAAACCTCCTATTGTGTAGGGGACTGGGAAGAGTAGAGCATAAGGTTGTAGAGTAGGGGTCTACAGTGACATGCTCTCTGGACAAAGGAGACAGCAGAAGAAGCTTAGAGGGTAGGATGTTTTGGGGTCTTTTGTTGTCTTTTCTGTCATGAAGAAAAAACTTCTTATTTTTTACTATGGCTATGAGAACCACTTGGCTATAGACACAGCAATTGCTTGATGTGGTAATATGATTCAGTCACAGCGAAACCACATCAGTCAGGCAGATTCTTGGTACTAGAAGAAAAGCTTTTAGCTCATGATGGAATAGATCAGCCTTGTAGAAGGCTGAAGAGTTTTTTATTTACACATCCCTAACCCCTCTTACTCCTGTTATATACCTTTCTTAAAAAAGTAAAGAACAGTCACTTTGAAAATTTCTTATTAATGTGAGTTTGATATGTATTGTTTCTGAGTTGATTTTTGTCAGAATTATAAGAAGCCTAATCAGAGAACTTGCAATGTAAGGAAACTCTGTGGGTTCAATGACCAAACTCATGCATTATTTATAAAAATGAGCAGCCAGACCCCGATTCCAGTTTCTTGGTGTGCTGTGATGTTGCCATTAATTGTGCCTACTTCTTTTCTTGTGTTTGTGTGACCCAGTACAAAGTATTCTCTTGGCCTTGTTTACCTTGAGTCACATGCAAAATTGTCTGGTGCCTGTCTTGGTTTAACTGTGGCAGAGTAGTCATACCTATCTTTCAGCATGGAGTGGATTTGGGGAGGCTACTAGTACTATATTGTTGTTAAGAGAACTCATGAAAGGTGCCAGCAATGAATACCTCTGTGATTCAGTATTTCCTAAAGGACTGATGAAGGTGGGGAAGATGACAAAGATGTGAATTAGAATTTATGAGAGAAGACAGAAATTGACACTGCAGGTATAGATTCCAGTGTGTCTACTATAGGCTAGGCAATTCTCTAACTCTGGATATCTACTGCGGCATAACAAACTATCCCTAGAGTTAATGACTTAAAGCACCCATTTTATTTTGCTTACAGTTTTAAAGGTAAGGAACACAGAAGGCCCCTGTCGCGGGGGGGGGGGGGTAGGAGGTGTCCTCTGGTCACTTGTGTCAGCTGGACTTGTCAAACTGGAGGACCCACATCCAAGATGATTTCTTCATTCACACGCCTAGTGTGCTATGGCATCTTGGCATATATCTTTCTCTATATGGAATCTTTCTCTACGTCACTCTAGTCAGATCTGTGTGACTTTCCAAAGGAATGGTTAGACTTTTTACATGGTGACTGATGGAAAGTATAAGCCACTAGAGTACAAGTCCCAAGACTTCTTAAAACCAAACCTTAGAAGCTCTAGCTGCATTTTATTGGTCAGCTATGATTCACAGGTGAGAAGAATTGTTGGTCTCTATGTCTTAATGACCATTTTTATTCCCGTATAATGCCCTTCATGAACTCCATGTTCGGTGGCTGGGTTAGCCAGAAATTTCTTACCATGCCCATTCTATTCTATACCTGGATTCCTGCAAATACTTTGTGGCTGGTTTTCCTGTCTCTAATATTTTTTTGCTTCAATTTGATATATTTCTACATGAATAATCTTCATTAGGCATAATGTAACATTTCTATTTAAAGACTTTTATTTAGCATTCTAGACTCTTTCATCTGATTCCATAATACAAGTCCTCCCTTTAGTTAGGTAGGCCTTTTTGCTGTTTTTTTTACAAACATGCTGACTTCAGCTATGCCATCTAGGTCCTGATAGAATGCCTTATTTCCTCTTTCCCCCTTTCTAGGGTATGTGAAATCTCAGGTTCTCCAGTGAAGCTTCTATAATCACCATGTGACTGAGACCATAGTATATGTTTAGGATGTGCTTGTTGTAGATTACTTAGTGTAGACCCAATTCTAAGAAAGGGCCAGAAGTTAGAAACAGTATGAAATGCCATATCTCAAGTCCTTTTCATAACTTCAAGTTTTTATTTCACTTAAACTTGTAAAAGTAGGGCCCTCCCTGGTGGCGCAGCGGGTTAAAGCACTGCACTAAGAAGCTTAAGCCACTTCCTCCTGAGTTTGATCCCCACCTGCCCTGGAGGAGATCCACATGGCGTGGCAGACCTCTCCTGATCTGCCCACTGCTCCCCTCAGCAGTGTACTTCGTCTATCTGCCTGTTCTGCTCCCTATTCTGTCCCTGGTGAATCCTCTCATCCTCTGCATCTCTGGCCTGTACCCCAGTTCTGTATGAATAAATAAATAAATCTTTAAAAAAAACTTGTAAAAGTAGCATTTGGCATGTTCTTTACCTTTGAAAAAGGTAGCTTTTATTTAATTTTTTGTATGTTTATTTAGTAATAAAAACATCTAAATAAATGTGGTACATATTTTATTGTCCTTATTTTTAGTAACTCCCAATGTCACTTTGAGAAACAAGAATTTGAGGTTGGCAGTGTAACCCACAAATAACAGAATAATTCATTTAGTTTATTCATTTTTTATTAAAGATTTATATATTTATGCATATAAGATCTGGGATGCAGGACTTAGGTACGGGTTTGGGGGTGAGAGGATTCACCAGAGACAGAGTGGGAGCAGAACAGGTAGATCTACTGAAATACAATGCTGAGGGGAGCAGCAGGTGAGACAGAAGGATCTGCTGCACCATGTGGTTCAGCTCCCTGGCTGGGGATTGAACTTGTGCTGTAGTGGTTCTGGATTGCTTCATAGTGCTGTGACTTAACCCCTTGTGCCCCCAGGGAGGCCCCATTTAGTTCATTCTTTTTAAAAACATTTATTTATTGGGTCCTCCCTGGTGGTGTAAGGGCTAAAATAAATCACTAAGAAGTTATCCACAGCCACTGCAGCACAAGTTCAACCCCCAGCAAGGGAGATGACCCACATGGTATGGCAGATCGCTACTATCTTGCCTGCTGTTCTCCTCAGCAGTGTATTTCAGTAGATCTGTCTGTTCTGTTCCCCACTCTGTCTTTGGTGAACCCTCTGACTGCCCCCCTCCCCTGTATCTCTGGCCTATAACCCAGTTCCTATATGCATAAATAAATAAATCTTTAACAAAAAACAGATACTTAAGATATGGAATTTACCTATAAAAAAATAAAGCTCCTTGGCCTTGTTTATTTTATTCACTGCTGCATCTTCAATAACTAGCACATAAACGCATGCAATAAATATTAGTTGGGTAAATGAATAAATGAACTAGTGAACAAATACTGCTTCTCAACAGTTGAGCTTCCAGCAGTTAAACTGTTAGCCACAAAGACATCTGCTTCTTTCAGGGTCTCTTTAGCCATCTATTTGATAAATCTTTTCTTGGTGTTGATAGTGATAAGATAAAAGAAAGATTTAGAAAGTTCTTCTGGTGATTTGTAGCTAGTCTTTCTCCTATTCCCCCACATGATTGTGAAACTTGTGTGGCACGTGAATTCATAGAGCTCTTTTTGAATTAAGGCTTTACCTGTTTTTAATAGTTGTGACAAGTATGACTTTCTTAACATGTTAAGTGGCATCATTCACAGGAATTGGGTCTGTGTTGGCTCTTGAAAGCTGTGTCTGCTTTTGACTCCTGTAAGTAGGTAGGGAGATGGAAGAAGAGTGGTCTCTCCATATACTTTTCACCCACTCCTACCACTCAAGGGCTTTTTGGCACTCCTATACCTGATACATATTCACTGTCTTTATTTTTCTGTGTTTACTTGTTCTTTATGTTGGTCTTTTTTTGAGATCATGGTCAGTGTTATTGATTAGGTAGAAAATTCTTAGATCAGTAATTTCCAAAATGAATTATAAGCATTTCTTTACTTACACACTCATCTCAGCACATTTCACCCTCTTATGTTAATGACTATCTCTATTTCTTATTCAACAGACAATTTTTAAAAAAGAATTTATTTATTTATGCATGCAGAAAATGAGGTACAGGCCAGAGGTGCAGGGGTGGTGAGAAGATTCACCAGAAACAGTGGGGAACAGAACAGGTAGATCTGCAAAGTACACTGCCAATGGGAGCAGTGGGCGAGACAGGAGAGGTCTGCTGCACCATGTGTATCACCTCTGGAGTGGGGATCGAACTCGCACTAAGTGGCCATGGCTTGGCTTAGCTTTGCAGTGCAGTGCTCCAACCCGCTGCTCCACCAGGGAGGGCCCTCAACAGACAATTATTAAGCAGATAGTTTGGGTCAAGGGCCAGAGAAAGAGAAGGTTCTTTGTTAATATTGCCTAGTGAATTTTAGTATAGCTCTATTAGAATATTAGTATAAATAGTGAATATCCTCACCTGTCAGAAAAAGAGAAGGTGTTCTATGAAGGTGGCTAAACAATTGTGGCAAACCTTCTGTAGTACAGCAAATATACTCCAATAAGGTCATTTAGTTTAAGTTGTTTCATTATAACATTAGTGAGGAAAAAAAAATATCCCACCCAACATTGATGATACAATGTTCTTTGAGGAACTGGTTTCCTGATACCAGGTTCTAATGGAGTTCAGGTTATGGGGTTCTGTGCTAGGGTTCTTGGATCCCTCTGGGAAAGAATTCAGCATTTTTTACCATTTACCAGTACATGGCAAGTTTATTGAGGAAAGGAAAAAAGAGATGCCTTCATAGACACAGATGCAATCTGAAAGAAAAAGAACTGCATTTTGCCAGGGTAAGCAGTATTCTTTTATATTGTTTTTTGACAGAATTATTGTGGAAAGTATCCCTTTGTGGTCAGATTGGGTTGGTCTTCTGAGACCAGTAATCCTTGGGATGCAGGCCAGAGGTGCAAGGGCGGTGAGAGGATTTACCAGAGACAATGGGGAGCAGAGCAGGCAGATCTACTGAGATACACTGCTGAAGGGGGAGCAGTGGGTGAGTCAGGAGAGGTCTTCCTGGCCAGGTGATCACTTCTGCCAGGTGATTATTTCAGGTGATCACTTCCGGGGCTGGAGGGCAAACTCATGCTGCATTGGGCTAAGGTTGGCTTACAGTGCTGCACTTCAACTCTTTGAGCCACCAGGGAGGGCCCTCGTACCCAGTTTAATCCAAGATTCATTAATTTTCCTATTCCCACTTCTTGTGTCTGTCCTTGTGAGACCTTCTGTCCTGAAATTTTCTACTCTAAGATTCCATCAGTTCTATTTAAAATTGCAGTTTCCAAGAATCTGTGGATAATGATGTTAACGGAGGACTTAGTGTACTTGGCATAAGTAACTGTTTGTTAAATATTTGTTAAAGTAATTATAAAAGTATTATTATAGTTCTTAAGTTTTTCTATGACAGTTCTCTTTTTCTTTACCCCTTACCTCTTCCATTTTCTACATCTGATCAATCACCTTGTCCTGTCCATTTTGCTTTCTTACTATCTTAAATTCATTCATCTTATGTCAGTTCCTTCTATCATTATCATCTCTACCATGAACTTATAATTTGTCTTCCTGTCATCCTTATTTCTTATAATATTTATATTGTCCACCTTGCCAGCTTGAGTGATCTACCTAAGGTATAAATGTGTTAAACATTTTTTAGTATGCAGTTTAGTAATATTAAATGTATACACTGTTGTACAATGTATCTCCAGATCCTTTTCCTCTTACAAAATCGAAACTCTGAAACAGTTCCTCATTTTCCTTCCCCCTAGACCCTGGCAACCACTATTCTGCTTTTTGTTTCAATGAATTTGTTTTCTGTAGGTACTTCATGTAAGTGGAATCATAACAGTATTTTTCTTTTTGTGACTGGATTATTTTACTTAGCATAATGTCCTGAAGATTTATCTATATTATAATGTGACACTTTTCTTTCTTTCTAAGGCTGAATAATATGCCATTGTGAGTAAATACAGTGCCACATCTTACTGATCTGACATTTAGGTTGCTTCCGGTTTTTAGCCTCCACTTTTTAGTGAGTAGTGTTGCACTGAATATGGGTATGCACATATCTCTTTGAGATTCTACTTTCAGTCCTTTCAGATATTTGCCCAGAAGTGGTATTACGGGATGACATAGTAATTCTAGTTTTAATTTTTTGAGGAACCATCAAACTGTTTCCATAATAGTTGCACCATTTTGCATTCACACCAACAGTACACAACAGTTTCAGTTTCTCTGCTTCCGTTGTTAACTTTTTTTTTTTTGTAGTAGTCATTCTAATGGGTGTGAGATGACATTTCACTGTGGTTTTGATTTGCATTTCTTGTTTCTTACAGACAGTCCTTTCTCCCTGATACGTAGGGGCTTCTTTCTAGGTGCTTTCTTCTGCTTCATTGGTCTATTTGTCTTTATCCCAACACCACAGTGTTTAGTGCAAATCTAAGTTTGTTTCTCCCTGCATAAGTCTTGCAGAGATTCCTTGTTACCCTCAGGGTAAAGTCAAAACCTCTGATCCCTAGCGTGCTATCTCTCTGGCCTTGCTGTTCATTTTTTTCTCTGACCTCTTTGCATCTGTCTCAACGGTGCACTACAGTTGTACTGAATCTCTTTTAGTTCCACAAATGAGACAAGATTCTTTCTAACTGTGTCCTCTGCACCAGCTTTTTCCCTTGTCTAGGACACAACCTCCATTTCCCAGTGATACATCCAATACCTTAATCTGTAGGACCCAGGTTAGACATCACTTTCTCTGGGAAGCCTTTCTGATATCCCAAGATTAATTAGGTACTCCTCCTATATGTTCTCAGCAGTATTTATTATTTATTTTAATTGGCTGATTGCATGTTTATGTAGATGACAAATTTGACTGCAAGGAGTTTTGTTTACATTGACATCTGTTAGTTCTTAGCACAGTGGCAAATGAGAGCTAGTGATCATATTTTAATAAATAAAAGCATTTTTAACATTTTCCTGGTTCAAAATCTTCTGTGATTTACTCACTGACTATACAGTGTAGTTCTATAACCTCAGTTGCTTACCAGAATTGCTTAGAAGGTTTTTAGAAAGTGTAAATGCTAGGGCCTCAACAAGACTTACTGAATTAAGGTCTTAGATGAGGCACAGACATTTGTAATTAAAAATAAATTAATATAACTTCCAAATTTGGTGATAATATTTCCTTCCATTGATTTTCTTTTCTAATATAGACTTTTTGGTATTTGTTTTTACTTACTCTGCTGTGTGTTAAAGTTTTTTTCCCTCTAGTAGTTATAGAACTACACTGTAAGCTCCTTGGTTAGAAGGATTCCAGGCTTTAGAGTCAAAAGACTGCAAGTCTAATTCCACTATTACCAGTTGAATTACAATAGGCAAGTTATGTGAATTCTCTAGGTTTTATTTTCTCATCTATAAAAAAGGATGATGGTAACATTTTAAGATGTTACAAGATTCAAATGAGATAACTATGAAAGCACTTTGTAAAACCAATTAGTTACTAGTTATTGTATATGATAGTGTCTTACTAATCTCCATATTCAGCAGAACCTTGTGTATAGAAGATATAGATATTAGCTGAATGATTGAAAAGGGGAAAAGGGAGCAAATATTTTATGCCCTCTAAAAGGTGAAATAGAGGTAAATTTTCTAATGCATTTTAGTATCTGTCAGAACGCTGAACTTTTGCCTCATGAATGGATTAATTTCTAAATGGCTTTTTGTGTTGTTCAATTGTAAAACCTGGTATTATCATCTTTTGACTGTAACTAGTGTTGCTTAATAACTTGTTTTCTACCCAGATCAGGTTGGCAGTTAAACATCTGTTTCTAGTATACCCAGAAGGAACAGAATTGAGCACTGAACTTTTGGAAATTCAAGTAAAGCAACATATTACTTAACTAAAATTTTGGATGATAAAAAAAATATGTACTTTTTTTTTTTTACCAACTTATAGTACTTGGAGGTGTCAGTGATACTTTAAAAATAACTTTTCTGATTATAAAATCATATATACTTATTAAAAATAGCCAATATTTCTGGCTATAATTATTTTAGATTAATTTTCTGTTTTCATCCCTATAAGAAACTCTGAGAGCTAGTCATTATTACTATTATTTTGTATAAAATAAAACAGAAAATTAGATTCAATAATACCAATAATACCAGAAAAACTCTTTCCCTTTTTTTTTTTTTTTTTGGTATTTAATGCTTCAACTTTGAAGTCTTGATTTAAAATTTCCACTTTTTTGAAGTGACATTTCCTAATGAGATCATATCTTGAGATCATATCTTGTCTTAATCTCTTTGATAGCACTCTTTCCTTTTTCGTTATAGCACATCTCATATGTATAATTTTTATTTAATTTGACCATTTAGTTTCTCCCACCTATCTTAGTTCCATGAGGGTTAGGACTATTTCCTGTTTTGTTTTCCAGTAGCAACAATTGGGAAGTGGGTTACTGAGAGGTAGGATTTAGGTGGAATAGTCAGGCTTCTTCAGACACTGCCTTTCCATCAAGCAAGGGAAGATAAAGACCAAATTCCTAGATGCTGGGAAACCGGAGCATCTGCTAGATGCTGTTAAGGAGGACAGTTGTGTTTCAAGTGGTTCTTATTCTCTTCACTAACTTGTTTCTCTTAATAAAACTAATATGGATTGCTTTGGCTACCTGTCAAGGATATTATAGAATGAATTTAAGTGTATGTTTATAGGGGTAGACGTGGTTGCTGTTTGTGTTATTCTATCAATTTATACTGTTATTCCATACCCTTGGCCATTGTTTTCTAAACATCTATTCCTATGAATGTGTACCTTTGAAATAAATTTTCGTTTATTCATGACAAATGAGATAAATAAGGATAATGTATATATTTTGATACTAACTTTTCCTTACAGGGGGTCATAGAAGTACTTTCCTTAAAATACTTAAAAGATAAGGCAGCGTTTGTAAAGGTTAGCTAGAAGATTAAAATTTTGAGAGAGTATTTTAAATAAGCCAGGTTATTTAAAATACGGCAGGAAACTATTGAAGGGTTTTAGACAGGAGAGTAATTTGATCAATTTGCTCTTTAAAAATAGCACTTTGGGCCCTCCCTGGTGGTGCAACGGGTTAAAGCACTGCACTAAGAAGCTGAAACCACTTCCTCATGAGTTCAATCCCCGCCTGCCCCGGAGGTGACCACATGGCGTGGCAGACCTCTCCTGGCCCGCCTGCTGCT
>NW_004567109.1:24539495-24591070 GCF_000260355.1 Condylura cristata | reverse complement strand
GCCGCTTCCACATGAGTTCGATTCCCCCCTGCCCTGGAGGTGAGCACATGGCGTGGCAGACCTCTCCTGACCCGCCTGCTGCTCCCCTCAGCAGTGTACTTCATCGATCTACCTGTTCTGCTCCCCACTCTGTCTCTGGTGAAGTCTTTCGCCACCCCTGAGTCTCTGGCCTGTACCCCAGTTCTGTATGCACAAATAAATCTTTGAAAAAATAATAGCACTTTGGCTGCTCTGTGGAGAATGGATGGTAAGGGGACAAAAGTGGGGTAAGGAGACCAGTGGGGAAAACTTTATAGTAGAGATTATATGAGAGTTGGGTGGGTAGCATGAACTGGGTGGTATCTCTGAAGATGTTTAGAGATCTGTTTTTGAATAGAAGCACAAGCTTTGGTAATGACTTTTAATAAAGGAGAGAAATCATGATGACCAGTCTCCAGGTAGGTGTTAGAACCATTACTAAGATATGGAAAACTTGGAGAGTGCAGAGAGTGCAATTGTAATATTTTGCTTTCTTCAGCTGTATGTGTATAACCTAAGAAATGTTTCTTTTTTTTTTTAAAGATTTATTTTCATTTATTTATGAATATAAGAACTGGGGTCAGGCCAGAGGTGCAGGGGAGAGGTGAGAGGGTTCACCAAAGATAGAGCGCGGAGCAGAACAGGCAGACTGACAAAGTACACTGCTGAGGGGAGCAGCGGGTGAGACAGGAGAGGTCTGTGGCACCATGTGAGTCACCTCCCTGGCCAGGGGATTGGCTCAGGCCACAGTGGCTGAGGATAGCTTGATAGCCCTGAGATTTTTTTTTTTTTTTAAAGATTTATTTATTTATTCATACAGAACTGGGGTACAGGCCAGAGGCTCAGGGGCGGTGAGAGTCTTCACCAGAGACAGAGTGGGGAGCAGAACAGGCAGATCGACGAAGTACACTGCTGAGGGGAGCAGCGGGCGGGTCAGGAGAGGTCTGGCTCGCCATGTGGTCTCCTCTGGGGCAGGCGGCAGGCGGGAATCGAACTCATGCGGAAGTGGCTTCAGATTCTCAGTGCTGTGCTTTAACCTGCTGCGCCACCAGGGAGGGCCGATAGCCCTGAGATTTTAAACCCTGCACCACTAGGGAGGCCCTGGGAAATGTTTCTTTGAACTTAAGACTGAACAGTGTCTTCACTGTAGACCAGGGTCAATCATTGTCATCTTAAGGCCCTCCCTTGGACAAGTCCTTCTTGATGTACACTCTGAAGACTGAGGGAGCTGATGAGAGCTGATTCATGGAGAGGAGAGAAGGGATTCCTGAATGTAGTTAGAAAGCTAAAGGCTTTAATTCAACAAATATTTTTGGGGACTTACTGTACCAGATATTGATTTAGACATGGCATAGAACTCCTCAGTGAGCTCTTGAAGTAAAGTTATTTGTGTAACAGGACCTTCTGGAGTTTCTTGTAAAGGTTTCAGCTTTCGATGCTCTGGTCACTCCCTGCTTAGTCATTTAGAAAAATTTTACAATTTAGAATCTCCAAACTCTTCTAGATGATATATCTAGATCTGTTGTTTTGCTTGAATTGAGAGTCGACCTTCAACTAGCATTAGCTAGTTTCCAGAAAGTTCCAATGACTGACAGAGAAAAGATAATTTGAATAAGTTGGTTAAATAAATCTAGACTCGGCCCGCCCTGGTGGCGTAGGAGGTCAAAGCACTGCACTGAGAAGCTTAAGCCGCTTCCACATGAGTTCGATTCCCCCCTGCCCTGGAGGTGAGCACATGGCGTGGCAGACCTCTCCTGACCCGCCTGCTGCTCCCCTCAGCAGTATACTTCATCAATCTGCCTGTTTTGCTCCCCACTCTGTCTCTGGTGAAGCCTCTCGTCACCCCTGAGCCTCTGGCCTGTACCCCAGTTCTGTATGTACAAATAAATAAATCTTTAAAAAAATAAAATAAAATAAAAAATAAATCCAGACTCATTCTGCTTAAGATCAGATATCTGATTTTTCTCCTTTCCTCTCTCTAAAGAGGACAACAAACCATTCTAATAATTGAACTGGTCTGAAAATAGGGAAAAGAAAAGGCTCTCCCTTTTCTTTTTTCCTTGAGGATATGGATTCTTATGTGTATACCAGTCCTCAAATCTATTTTCTCTACAGTGAACCAGAATTAAATGGGGCCTCTGCCCCCATGCCTTCCTGTTAATTCCAGTTCATCTTTGTGAATTTCTGTGAACCTTCCTGACCCTTAGCTTTCAAAGGAGCTATCTGCCTCCACTATATCCAAGGCCTACTGTAGCATCTGCTTTACAATAGTCATTATTAAAGATTTGTTTTGCAGGGTATTTATCAGAAAATTCCTCCCAAATCACATTTCTCTTTTTGGTCTTATACATAAATGACTGAATTGGGACTCTTCCAACTACAAAAGTGAATTTAAAATTTGCTTCCACTTATTCAACTCATTCATTTGTTCATTTAACAATTTATTGATCACTTCATTTGATATGGGGCTTACAAAATTGAGAAAGACTTGGTCCATGCCTGGTCTCAGACAGGCCAGCCCTGGTGGACCTCCTGAAGTGGAAGCTGAACCATGGCAAATGGGCCTTGGCAGATGTGTGAATATATGCTTGTAGTGGCAATGGAACCTCGAGCTGAGAACAGGAGGCTCCTTTGGAGCATAAACCTCCCACAGGGCGCTCTTGGGATGCTTGTCCTGGAATTACCCAGGGTAGTAACAAAGCTTTCTTTTCTTCTTTAAGCCAAGCCAGCAGGATGGGATGTCTGCTGGCTTTTGTGTTTGGAGCCAACCAACAAACATACAGTGGTCAGCACAATGACATTGTTGGGCTACAGTGGAAACTAGGTCGGGACCCAAGCCCTCTGCAGAGAGCCACTGATTTGACTATTTGGCATTAATGCTGATTTCTCTTACGAAAGGTGAATGGTCATCTCTCATCTTGATTATCATAGCACCTCCCAAACATTTTTCTAGTTCCTCCTCTGTTCTGCTACCTGAACGATCTTTGGTCACATAATAGTTTCTACGGCTTCAATAGTTTCTAGTTTTCAATAGTCTAAGATCCCATAATCTGGGACCTTATATTAACAGGGATTTATTCTGTCATAGTTCTGAAAGCTAGAAGTCCAAAATCAAAATGCCAGTAGGGCCATGCTTAGGGGAAGTTCCTTCCTTGTCTTTTCCTAAATTCTGATGGTATTCCTTGACTTGTAGATGTGTCATTCAAATCTCTGCCTCCATCATTACAAGACATTTCCCTTGTGTGTCTGTGTTTCTTCTCTTTTTATAAGGATGCCAGTCATGTTAGATTGAGGTTTCACCCTACTCCAGCCTGATCTCATATTAACTTGATATATCTGCAAAGATCCTATTTCTAAATAAGGTCCCTTAGTCACTATGGGTTAGGACTTAAGCAACCTTTTTGGGAGACATAATTCAATTCACAACAGATCATATTATACCTTCACTTGTATAGTGGTCCCGTGGTCTACCAAATTAGCCGTACATGTTTTATCTTGGTGTTCCAGAACGTCTACACTAATCATTTAACAACTAATAATACTGATAAAAACAGCCATATATTGAGAACTGCCTTAGACATTGTTCTAAACAGTTTACAAATCAAGTCTTCATAACAAAGTTATGGGTTGGATGTCATTACTATTTTCCTCTTTTGTAAAAGAGTGTGAAGTTGAGTAGCCAACCCAGAGTTGCACAAACAGAGATGAGATTCAACCCTAGGCTTCACCACTAAACCACCTTAACTTTTCAGCATCATCTCTTTTCCTCTACCTATACTTAACGCAGGAAAAAAGTCACCTGGACCAACTCCTAACTGTTTTTTACTCTAACTCACATGTTACATCTATTACATCTGAAACTTTATAAACTCCTTAAACTTTATTCAGACTCTGCCTGACTCCTAGGCAGGGTTAGTTTCTACTTCCATACCCCAAGTGTTTATCTCTACTAAAGAGTTATAGGTATTATTTACTTACCTATGTGTCTTTCACTGGATTCTTTATGTACAAACTGTTATTCATATTTATATACCCATATTTACTATGACCTGGTACTCTTTTAATCACTGGGCCATGGTATTGATGTAAACAGACGGTTCTTACTCTCATCTGGGGTGGCAGTGGGGTAGGGGTGCTCAATACACATTTGTAGAAATAACTTGAATTAATATTCTTAACTGGAGACTAAATGTCCACTTACTTATTCCACTGGTGATGTTTAAAAGGGTATTGCCATGTGATTTCTTGCATATGTTTAGTTACTAACACCCTCTTATTTACTGGGTATTTTCTAGGGAAAGAACCTGTATCTTTAATAAAATTATCAAACGTAAGTGAATATTCCAATTAATGGGCACACAGAGTGTGTAGCAAATTAGATATCTTCTTTGCTGACATATCTCAAACTTTCCTCATATATACAAAGATCTTGAGATACTGAAAAGTTTTGGATTCTGAGGGCTCAGAGGCTTATCAGACTCACTGGTGTATTTCACCAAAGGCAGACAAAAGAAGTGGATTATGACAATAAACTCCATCTGGTTTACCTCTCTGACTCTTGTTTATGCCTTTTCTATATTGCCCAGAAAAGCCAGACCCTACTAACCAGTGTGATTCTTCACATTATATCTCCTTTCTCCTCTACGCTCCACCATCTGACTTGGTATGGTTTTCAAAGTCATAGTTAAACAGAGCGAACATGTTTCATTGAACTACAACCAAGAGTCCTGGCTTAGCTTGGCCCACAGGGTGTTCATATAACCTTTCTGTCATAGTTTTTCCTGCCTGGCCCCAGATCTGACTGGCTTCTGAAGTCAGGCCTTCTTATGTCACCCCGTTGACTGTGCCAAAGAAGTGAACCACTGCCTCTTCAGACCTTTAGACTTTTCAGAGCTAAAATTTTGCTTCAGCTTCTTTGTGTCTTGTAACTTGAAGTTTGCAAACTGAGTTTCTTTTTAGCAAATGGGCACCAAAAGCGTGAACCTCAGACAAATTCAACTAGAGTGAAACGATGAAGGCATTATGCTAATGATGTCATTATGCCTCCATTTGAGATTTCCAAAGACATCATCAAGCAGGATAAAGCAGATTGACAGGTTTTTCATTTGAAAAGTTAGGTATATTTTTAGCTCCTCTCTCTGCCTTGTCAAACCTGATCTGTTTCATACAAGGATTTGAAGAGCTGTATGGTGCTGCCCCCAACTGGTTCTTTTGGTGCTTGTTACCACATTAGAAAAAAAATCTCAGGTTATGTGACACTTAATGTTTTTCTAAACACTTTTATATATTTCTATTAAATTCTCATGATAATGTCATGGATTATATGAGACATGGATTAGCATGCCTACTTTATATGAAAACTACCTTATTGCTTCATCTGTTCAAAATTGAAAAGGCCTAAAAAGCAAAATTAGACAAAAATTCAGATATCTTGCCTCTTATTCCATTAGATTTCCTAGCCTTTCATACATCTAATATTTCATACTCTCCCACCAAAGAAAAAAATATTAAGACCAGAGGAAGGTATCTTTGTATGTCTCACTTACCATAACTCCTGGGTACAGAGTAAGCCCTCAATAACTTAAAAAAAAATAATAATAAACAAACAGGTCTCATCACTAGTGGTTTCAATACCAGCCTACATGTAACTGACAAATGGTTATTCTTCTGTTTGCAGTATATCGACTTTGGAAACCTGGAACAATTGCTAGACAGTAATCTGCATTTGACCTGGACTGTGAGAGTGAAACTGGCTTATGACATAGCAATGGGCGTCAGTTACCTTCATCAGATAGGCATTTTCCATCGGGACCTCACATCTAAGGTATGAACACTTTAATCTCACAACTCTTTGTGACACTGTATTCCTTTACCAGAATTCCAGTAGATACCAGTTATGTTAAGCTACCATTCATTAATGAGTTTAGAAATAATGGAGGTCTTATGGAGTTACCATTTAATTACAGAGGATTCAACTTATTACTGTATAGCTGGTCCTTAAAAAGCCTATCTTGGCTCACAGCTGGTACCTTCAGTTATGAGCTAGGCAGTCTATACATCTTGAAAAACTTGAGCCTTGACTTCAGTCTTCTAATTATGTATTGCAGGGGCAGATGGCAATGTAGGGGCCTGTCTCTTTGTGTTCTTTCCCATGACCTCCAGGAAGTAGCTTTCAAATGAGAGCAGGAATCAGTGATTTTAGTAACATGAGTACAAATTTTGAGGGCCATAATGTACTGACCCATTTTCTATCTATGTGATTGAGTTTCTGCCATCCTGCCAGTTCCTCTTTGGAATCAGCTGGTCTCTGTAGTTTTCTCTTGCTGTCCAAACTGCTGTGTGATCAGGTTAGAAAAGAGCTGCTTTTAGAGAAGTTGGCCATGCTACAAAGTAGCTACCTCATGGCCAACTGACCTAGGATATGACCTTGACAAAGCTTATGTAAATAGTATTGTTATCATTGATAGCAGAACTATAAGCTATGTATGTGGACTTCTGTTCAAGAGTTGATTTCAGGTCTTCTAGGGAGGCATATAAGAGTTTTGTACCTGCCTACGAATAGCTGTCATTTTATTCCCCACCCTCAGTACACAACCCTGAACACACACATACCTGTATACACATACTCTTGTGTATGAGTCATGAGGTTTGCAAAGGGAACAAAACAGGCAATGATTTCAGAGACCCAGAGCAATAAGTACCAGCTACCTTACTCTTGAATGGTTCTGGTGTTCCAAACAAGAGAAAGAGGTCTCTTTCTCTGAAAGAACTTGGCTATTGGTCTGTAAACTACTACACAGAAAACAGCTTTGAGGAGGTGATTGTAGGCCCCTTGGGTGTAGAAGGGCCATTTGTAAATAGCTGCACTGTTAGTGAAGGCAAGCTAAGAAGGCGTACAAGTAGAATCTAGCAAACAGCTGAGGCCTAATTATAAAGTCTTATCTATGTGAACACTTAAAAAGAATGGACAGTTAGACATTTGAGACCTTAGAAGATAGAATCTTATTTCTTTGCCAGCCTTCTCTCCCCTAGAATGTTTTAGAAAATCAAGACTAAGAAAACTACACTTGTTCCAGGCAAATGGGTGATTTGTATCAACCCAAGAACTGTCTTAAGTTGATAACCTACTCTCAGCTTGGGCATGCTGCCAAAATTGAATCTGGGCTTTCTACTCAGAGAGAAACATTTCTTTCAATGTGGAGGGAGATAGTAATAAGTTAGTCATATTCATGAGTTCATGAGTGTCTCCCATTTCTGGTACAGGATGAAGGAATATTAGAAAGGGACAGTTTCAGGTCTAGAAGTACTTGTAACTAAAGAATCGCTCATAGTATTTTTAGAGTAAATGTTCAGCCATAGACCTCAGATTTTCAGAGACGCAAAAGATCACTAGACAAGGATAGCTAGTCTCTCTGGAGAATTGTTCCACTACTTAAGAGTTTATCATATTCCCTTTGTACCATTAAACCACTTTGTCCTGTTAATTTTACTGTGGCTCTGTCAGGAATTATCCTGGACTTTATAGGGTAAAACCACTATACTGGGCTCTCCTTGGTGGCGCAGTGGGTTAAAGCACAGCATTATGAAGTTCTCCAAAGCTACTGAAGCACGAGTTTGATCCCCTGCCAGGGATCTGACCCACATGGCGTGGCAGACCTCTCCTGACCTGCCCGCTGCTCCCCTTAGTAGTGTATTCCAGTAGATCTGCCTGTTGTGCTCCTTTCAAGATGCCTGTTCTGCTCTCTGGTGAATCTTCTCACACACCACACCTCTGGCCTATATCTCAGTTCTGTAAGCAATAAATAAATCTTTAAAAAAACCCAAAACACTATACTTTGTTTTCCTTACCGGGAGTGGGTATTCCTAGTGTCAGTTAGCATGAGATGAGAAACTACTAATTTAGGAATAAGAACTTTGTGTTTCGGGGCTGTGCTTTCTGAGTTCTGAACTTTAAGGAAGGAGGTATTTAGGTAAGATGGTAAGAACAAATGACTTTATTATATAAACACAGACTGGGACTCAAGTTGAGGACAAGTAAATTTTATAAGATTAACTAATTCGAGAGACTGTCTGTGTTCATTGCCCTTTTACTGTTTCTGAGCTTTTGGTAAATTTTCTGTTTCAGATATCGGTTTATTATGTTTCAGCCTCATTGTGACTGTGTTGCAGAGATTAGGGAAATGGTTGCATGTCCACACTAAGCTTCAGCAACCCCACCTAGGAAGACCTGTGTGGTAGTGACAGTGACCTTAAGATTGAAAAGTCCCAAGGGAAGGATTAAGGCTAAAGGACAGAGTAAGGCTTTGAGGTTTTCAAATCATTGCCTCATTGCCAATGTTAGGTCTAATTTGACATCAGAATGTTTATATCTATTTTTAGTAATTATGTCAGTGTCTCCTACCAGCGTATACATTTCTTACACACCTTTTTATTCCTAGTATAGAGTCTGAGAATGTGTTTGCTAGTACAGATGTGAAAACGTGCTAGAGAGCTGAGATTCTGGTTCTCAGACCTAGCTTTGTCCCACTTCACGAAATGACTTCACTGTCCTTGGACATCATTGTTCCTAGTCTAGAATATAGATTCTTTCCTTGACTTAGAAGTAATCCGGGTTTCTCAGATCATGGCTAGCAGCAAGGATTTAAAATTATTAACCCTAGGGGGAGGGGGTGGCTAATTAGGACAGAGAGAAACAGACACCTTCTTCTAAGTGGCATAGCCTATGGCGTTTAGGCAAAAATGTCCTGTCACAGTGCCTTCTGAAAGTAGGATTGCCTTTGTAGGATTCACATGGCAGCCATTACTGCAGTACTATGCTAAGTCTGTCAGATATGGTTGACCAGTCTAATTCTGTAATTCTGAGAAATAGCTTGATGCAGATTTATGCAGTGATGATGCTGATAATTTACCTAGAAGAAGTGTGAGACATGGTTTTAAAATACTCAGTTCATGAACTCCATTAAGAAGTGGCTAAAACCATACACAGGCTTTTACCACTAGGTTTAGGAGTAAGTAGTAAACTGTACATGAGACTTGGTTCTTAAGAGCAGCTTTGAAAGGAGCTTCTGTGCAATACCACTATTGCCCAGGATCAAGCAAGTATCACTGCTTTTTCTTTTTCCTATTCCTAAAGATATGAATTATATGCAACTTTGGTTCTTGGTTATTTGTTTTGTTATTGGTGACTTGAAAGAAGCCAGTCTGGTCATCCTACTGTTACAGGACAGCAAATCTGTTAGAGGACAGGGAGAGAGGGACACCCCTGAAACTCCAAACTTGCCTGCTCTAAGTGGGTTCTGCCATCTGCCACATCAAGACAAAACATATAATGAAAAGGGACTTTAATACAGTAAATATACAATACAGAACACAAAGAATATAGCTTCTAAGTCAAACACTTGAAGTTACCCATCCCCTCGTGGACAAAAGTCAACCCAAAAGACTAAAGCACCTTCTGGCCGGGACCCATGGAAAAGGGTTAGAAATGGCCAGACAAATCTGGGAGGAAAAGAGCAAAATCAAAATCAATATAAACACTGCCGTAGTCACCTCCCGACAGGTATTTCACCCACATCTGCCTTAACCAGCCCAGGGTCAGGAAACAAGCCCGGTTTCTTCATCACATGCTTGCTGTTCCATGTGGCTTCCTCAGGTCTCCTTCTTGTTCTCCATCCAGCTTCCTTCCCTTCTCTTCTGATTTCTTCTCTCCTTTTTCTCTGCTCAGCGCCACCCTCCTTCTGGGTGGGGCAGGGAAACTGGAACTTCCCCTTTTCCCAGGGACCACCCTGTTACACTACCAAAGCGAAATGCCTGTTCTTAGGTGAGGATCAGAAAATGCCTATTTTCAGAGACTGAACAAAGTTGAATTCTGGAGTGTAGAGAGCTATCTTAGGACACTCTGTAGTTGTTGTTTCCATGAGAACCATCAACAGTTTTGGGACCCAATTATACTGGGCTACTAGAGGACATTGTATTGGGACCTTTGAAATTACCAGAACCCAAGCTGTACTATTTGTGGGCTTTAGTCTAGTTGGGAATATGGGAATGTGAGCAGGGTATTACACAAGATCTGTGGTAAGCATATGGTGGGGTTGGGAACAAGAGATGGGACATATTACAGAAAAACAGAGTCTTGAACTATAGCAGTTTTGGCCTTTTAGGAAGGCAATGCAGTCTCTGAATTCCCTGTGCTGTGAAATGATGGCTTACCCTTTCTGAGATGTAGGTAGAATGGGTACTTTCCTCTCTGATCCTAACTGGGTTTATGGAATGAATTTGTTGGGAGTGAAAGGAAAGAGGTGATGACCCACTGAAAGTCATTTTTTGTTGTTGTTGCAGAAATAGCTTTAGTGAATTGTTAGTGATGACACTAACAAATGAACTTGACATTTCCCTGCTTAGGTGTTTTTATTCAGTGCCAAGACTGATGGTGCATCTGTTCTAGGAGACCCTAGGAGCTGCTCTCAAATGTTTTCTCTGGCCCAGTTCTGAAGAGTTTGTGTTGGCTGCCAAAAGTTCATCTGTGGGCACCACTTGATTAACCCTCACTGTGAGATTTGAACGTTGACAAATGTTTTTGAAAGAATCACAGTTACTTCAGTCATTCAACCACTTTCATTTAACAAACTTTGGCTAAACTCTTTCTGTGCACCTGTGCTAGGTTAGAGATACAGAGATGAATGGAATCATTCCCTGTTCTCAAAGGGGCAAACATGTTAAGTTGCTGTGCTGCAGTGTGTTATATCACAATTGGTAATATGTGATGAGGTCAAAGAGGAGTGAAGCCAGACAGTTCAATACTTTGGCTGCTTTTAAAAAAATTAATTAATTAATTAATTAATTTTATTACAAAGTTTATTTTTACATCATTTTGCACATTTTTTTTTCCATCTCGATTGTAATCCCCGCGGGTTTCCCATCACCAAATCACCCCTGTGCCACCACCATAGTCCCGTGCATTTCCCTCCCTTCCTCCCCCCTGCCCCCCCCTCGTTTTTGATCCCATTCCCCACTCCACCCCCACAGAATGTCTCTGGTATATGGTTGTTCATTATTTTTGTTATTTTCTCGCCTGGTCCGTTATACTCCTGCTATGAGTGAAACCATCCAGTATTTTTCTTTCTCTTTCTGGCTTATCTCACTAAGCATGATCTTTTCCAGCTCCATCCAAGTTGCTGCAAAAACTTTGGCTGCTTTTTTTTTTTTTTTTTTTTTAAAGATTTATTTATTCATACAGAACTGGGGTACAGGCCAGAGATGCTGAGGGTGAGAGGATTCACCAGAGACAGTGAGGAGCAGAACAGGCAGATCAACGAAGTACACTGCTGAGGGGAGCAGTGGGCCGGCCAGGAGAGGTCTGCCACGCCATGTGGTCACCTCTGGGGCAGGCGGGGATCGAACTCATGCGGAAGTGGCTTAAGCTTCTTAGTGCTGTGCTTTAACCCGCTGCACCACCAGGGAGGGACCTGGCTGCTTTTTTAATCTAAAAAGGTTACCTCTCACCTCAGGGAAGTCTGACTGGGCTTCTCTTTGTGCCTACCATTTACCGAGGGTAAAGTCTGAGCGTAAGGAAAACCTTATTCAGAAGCATTCTTTATCTTTTCTGTAATGAACTTTGCATCCACATAGTCTGAAATTTGTCTGGATTCTTTAGATCCAGGTGGTCTGAGCTTCATATTTTGTACTCTGTAGTTATGTAGTCTTTACAGGGGCCATGTCCAAGGTGGGTGAGAAATGCCAGCACCATTCTAGATGCTCTTGGAAGGTAAGGATTAGACCTAAATTAAAGGGGATCATATTGCATTACCTGCACAGTGCTTCCTTCTCCACAGCTCCTGGCCCCTGCCACTCTCTTAAAACCACATTGCTCCTGCTGTGGCCTGGCCATCTCTAGCAGAAACTATTTCAACCTTTCTCTCTGGAGAAGCCCAACTCATTCAGTAGGAGCCATTCAGAATCTGGGCAAGTTTATATAAACACTCTAAGTTCTGTAGTTCATAGCTTTGCTCTTCTCATATAAAATGTAAAAATCTAATATCCTCCTGCCTGACAATGTTGGTTTGCAGAACCACTGGGATTGTGTTTGTGAAAATTATTTTATAATTGCTAGGGTACCACATGGACATAAATAGGCAATCTTTGCGTTACCTAAGGGCAAGGAAGTGTACTGTAGAGCATCTCCGTCTTAAGATATCTCTGCTTTCCTAAGCTTATACTCTCTCCCTATAGGAAGAGCCTATAGAAACATGACACTTTAATTATAATATGGCAGATACTAAAGTTAGAGAGAGAAGACTGCATAGGATATTTTGAGAAAAAAACAAAAACAAAAAACAACTTAATCCAACCAGAACATACAGAGGTTTCTTGGAAGAAATGATGCCTGAGCTGAATGTTGACAATTATATTGTACTTTAGTTAATACTGTGGATTGGTGGGGTAACATTCCAGACCAGACAAAAGGAAGGACATACATGAAAGACTAGAAGCATAAACAATTGGAGTGCATTCTGTGATGTTGGAGAGCTAGGTACTAAGAGTAGAAAAGAGAGGAGTCTGTTTATATCATACTGTCTAACTTGGATTATATCTTATCAATAGGAAATGAACCTTTTAAAAAGTAACAGCTTTTTTGAGATGTACCTCACACACAATAAAACTTGCCTTTTAAAGTATATACTTGTATGGTTTTCAGTATGTCGACCATCACTACTATCTCATTTCAGAAATTTCTATTACCCAAAAAGAAAACCCCATACCTGTTCTTCCCATCTCCTTTCAATCCTTGGCAACCATAAATCTAATTTTGGTTTCTATGGATTTGTTTATTCTGGACATTACATATAAGTGGAGACATACAATGTGATTTTTTTTCCTTTATAAGGTATTTTTTTAATAATATAATAACAAAGTGAAATTTTTAACTTTTAAATAGGGGAGTAACAGATTTGTATTTTATGAAGATCAGGCTGGCAGGAATGAGAACGGTGGAATATGGAGACCAAGTCTGGAAGAATAGTGCAGTGTTCAGGAGAGGGATGAAGATCTGAACTAGGGCAGTAGTTGTGGGAGTGAAGAGGGAAAATCAGATTTGAAAAATATTTAGAAGTTAAAGTTGGTTGGAATAAAAGTAGATAAATTAGGATGAACCTCAATTTCTAACTTGGCTTTCCACTCTCTGCAAAATAACTGCACTACCTAACATAAAAATAAATACAGCTAGTGTTTTAACTTTTTTTAAAAAAAGATTTATTTATTTATGCATACAGAACTCAGATATAGGCCATAGGTGCAGGAGCAGTGAAAGGATTCACCAAAGACAGAGTGGGGAGCAGAATAGGCAGATCAACGAAGTATACTGCTCAGGGGAGCAGCGGGCGAGACACGACAGGTCTGCCACACCATGTGGGTCACCTCCCTGACTTGAGAGTGAACTCAAATTCATGCTGAAGTAGCTGCAGCTAGCTTCATGGTGCTGTGCTTTAACCCACTGCACCACCAGGAAGGGCCCTTAACTTTTGGGGAGAAAAGATGAATTCAGGTTTACATATATAAAGTTTAACATGAGTAAACCATTAAGGGGAGATATTCACAAACAGATTAGATGTGCAGGAGGAAAAATGTCAGGGCTAAATATATACATTTGGGAGTCATTAGTACAGAAGTGGTAACCAGAAAAGGAAGCATGGAATAGTCTCCTGAATAGAGCATAAGAAACGCCAATATAGGGCCAATATAGAACCCCAAGAGCATTAACTTCTGGGATGGGAAGTGGCTGCTTTGAATTCTGCAGAAGAGTCAAAGGCAGAGTTGGATATCTAGAATTGTTATGTCATAAAAGCCAAGAGAAGAGAATTTAAAAGGAGCAGAAATAGACTAACTAGCCTCTACTAGCTAGTGTGTTAAGTCTGTGACCACAACTGCTTGTTCTCTGTACACTCAGTACTGATAGGATCCTCAGATCACATATAAAAGCAGTGAAGGAAATGATCATATGTGAGGTGAACATGATAACCACTTTCCTAGGGAAACAGGGAAGTAAGTATCAGTGTCAAAAGAAAAGATTAATAGGACTAATTTCTTTATAAAACTTGATGTCATACAACTCATTGGATCCTCAGTGATAATACTTCCAGTAGAAGCCTCTGAGGAATGAGTGGGTGATGAGGAAGTGAAACAGCCACGTGTTGCCAGCTGAAATGCACTAGGCTGATCCGTTAAGGGCAGTCTCAGGAGTTTCCTAGATAACCCCTTAGTAGATAATATAACCCAGAGCAACTCCTTATTTTCTTTTTCATCTCATAAAGTTTAGCTTTTTTGGTTTTCAGTATTCCATCTTTGTCTTTGGCTCCTATACCCAACTATTGGATGTGGAGAAATAGAGGGCAATGGTCACACTCCAGAGACAGACTGGGTTAAGCAGCCTTGATTTATGTTGTGGCATCTTAATCAATAGCTCCACCATAGCCATTTTTCAGCTACTCTGAGAAGCTACTGAGAAGTCACTTACTCCTGGATAGGGGGTTTGGAGTGAGTGAACAGTAAGAGGTCTCCATGAATATGAAGATGTATCAACTGACAAGCTTGGACAAGGACCATTACTATGGTCATGTTCTGTTCTTACTTGCTGCTCCAAAGCTGAATTTAACAGAATGTTTTCTGAGGGCTATAATAAAGCAAAGTAACCTTGGAGTCAGGAGCCTAATATACTGGTGAAGTGGGAGGAGGGGAGAAAAGTAGGTGACAGAGCTGAGCTGCCACAGCCTCAAGGGCAGATGCCTTCTAGCTAGAGTTGGCTGTCTAGCAGGCAGGCAGGCTAAGAGCTCCTCTTCTCATAATGTCAGGGAGCTGGGGGATGATGAGCCAGTAGGAATGATGGGAGTGTTCAAATCAGGACAAGTACGGGTGCAGTAGTGGTTAGTAGCCAGAGATGGTGCATATCTATCTGGATTCCAGAATTAAGTGGTTGTGAAGAAATCACAAGTGCTTTTCCAGCTCAGGGAAAGAGAATATGTGATCACATTAAGACCAGAATAAGGGTTTGATTTGTACCTGATGTGAAGTAAGCAGGTGACGTGGCAATGCATTGGCAACTGGATGCCAAGACTTGTGAGGAAGGAAGGTGAATTTAAGTCAGATAGAACTTTGCTGGCCCCAGAAATGGCTCTGTGAGCCAAGGAGCCATACTCTCTGCTGCCTCTAGAGGAAGTGGGGTGGTGATGTGCCACCTGAGGCAGAGTGGTATAGGGCTATTTTGAATGCAAGTATGTGAGGAGAGGAGAGCTCCTGCTACTTTGTGTTTACTAAGAAGTCATTTGGGTTCATCCTCTCTCTGTGGACAGCAGCATTCATTTCATGAGCATGTCCTTCCTGAGCTTCTCTCATGAACTGAAATACTATGATAAAGGAAGGCCAAAGCCACATTTTGCTCCTGAGGTGTTCAAAGCCTCTCTGCTAGAGTCTAAGAGGAAGTAGTTTAGGGGAGGAGTTAGAGATGTTAAAATATGAGAGGACAGAGGAAGGTGAGAGACAGAAGAAATTAGGGATGAAAAGGTAGCTTGCCTTAAGACAAAGTTCTCTGAGGTACAAAGGACAATTGGGAGTGCATTTCAAGTGGAAGGGAATAGTATTAACAAGAGCCAAGGCTTGAGGGTGCTTATGGCAAGTTTTGAAGATATATGCATAGGAGTACCAGGGAAAAAAAGGAGGGGTAGGCTGGTTGGTTAGAGGTTGTAATTCTGTGGGCAAAGTTGGCTTAGGCTTGGGCACTTGTCCTGTGCTTACAGTACTTGGCAAGGTCAGGCCTGGCCTGTGGGTTTCTGCATTATGAGGAAAGAAGAGAGGTCATGGGTTCGATAGTTTGTCTTCATAGATTGTAAGCTCCAGAAACACTGGGTTTCTGTTTGTTGATGTCTCTGACACTTAGAGTCATGCCAAGTACATGGAGAACAAAGATACATATTTATGTTTGGAGAATGAAATTAATCTTAGAATGACCACCCAAGCTGTAGGCCTAATTCATTTCACAAGCTTATCAGGGTTTCCAAGTCTGATATCAAGGTCAGCCTAAGAGTGAGGTTCACCAAGGAGCAGAGGAAGGGGTGCCCTGTAGCACAGAGGAGTGGGTGGTAACTCTTTAGCTGGATGGTTTCCATTTATGGCCACATTGTCTTCTTTTGGGGGAACCTTAGAATTGCCTGATAAAGAAGAATGAGACTGGCTACTCGGCAGTGATAGCTGACTTTGGCCTGGCTGAGAAGATCCCTGATGTCAGGTAGGTAAACTGGATCACAGAAGGGACTGAGTCAAAAGGAAAATACTAGCTACCTTCCCAAAGGGCAGGATTTGGTCACAAGCTCAGTTCCCTAAATTTTGGTCAGCCTGTCCATCTTGGGAAGAAGGATTCCCAATGGCCAGATATCCCAGTGCACCAGCCATTGGCCACCTCATCATCCATATAATCCCACTTCACAGCATGGGGAGTGAGAAGCTAGCTGTGGTGGGCTCACCCTTCTGGATGGCACCTGAGGTTCTCCGAAATGAGCCCTACAACGAGAAGGTGAGTCTGCAAACCCTAAAGGCCTGGTTTCTCCTTAGGACCCACTCTTAGCTGACAGTATCCAGGGTCACCCTTTATGTTCATGATGATCTTCATCCTTCCTGCCAAGAGCAGGGCTGGTACCTGGCAGGTGCCCAGGACATGAATAAATTAAATAGAATACCGGCTTGGGTGGGTGGGCATGAGGGGCACAAATCCCACCTTCCCCCTTGAGAGGGAAGCTGAGATCTCACTGCCCACCAGGCGGACGTGTTCTCTTATGGTATCATCCTCTGTGAGATCATCGCCCGCATCCAGGCTGATCCGGACTATCTTCCCCGCACAGAGGTGAGCTGCCAGCATGAGGATCAGTGCCAATGGGATGGGGCTGGTTTTGAAGCTTTGGAACTAATTTGTTCCTGGGTTAGAGTTGCTGGAACTCAGTCTGTGTGTTGATTTCTCACACCTCTCCTGCGCAGGCCAGGATGGGTGGAGGAAATAATGGCCTGCCTATCCATGTTCCCTGTTCCTTTTCCATTGTAATCCACAGAACTTCGGGCTAGACTATGATGCTTTCCAGCACATGGTGGGAGACTGTCCCCCAGACTTTCTGCAGCTCACCTTCAACTGTTGTAATGTAAGTGCCTCGTTCCCTTTGACTTTGGTCAGAGAGGACTTTGGCTGAATCCTTTCACTGTGTTAGGACTAAAGAAGAGTCTACTAATGATGAACTTCATTAAGGAGAGACAGTGCTCATGTCCCTGCCTCTGGCCTATGAACTTTGGACCAAGGGAAAGAAAATTGCTTTGTATTATCCTGTTCTTAGCCTGCAGGGTAGACCTGCCATCCCCAGCTTGAGATATTGACAGATCTCAGATTAGCTTTTAGTTGGACTATGGATTCTGCAGTCCAAGGCCTATGGGGAAGGCCTTCATTTTATACAGCTCTAGGGATGGACCTATAATTTCCAAGGGATAGCTAGGCTTTGTCCAGGTATCTCCTAAAGCATATTTGCAGCAGAACTCAAAGAATAAAATAAGCCAAGATGAATATAGCCTTTTGAGGACTGTGCCAAGGGGAAAAGACACATTAAGAGGGTGCTGGGGCCCTCCCTGGTGGCACAATGGGTTAGGACGCAGCACTGCAAGTGAGCCGCAGCTGCTTTAGTGCGAATTTGACCCCTGGACCCGGAGGTGACCACATGGTGCGGCAGACCTCTCCTGACCCGCCTGCCGCTCCCCTCAGTAGTCTACTTCATCGATCTGCCTGTTCTGCTCCCCACTTTGTCTCTGGTGAATGCTCTCACCACCCTTTCACTTCTGGCTTGTACCCCAGTTCTGTATGAATAAATAACCTGGAAAAAAAAAAAAAAAGACGGTGTTGTGATAGCAGAGACAATAACCTCTTCTCTGACCTTCGCTTTAGCAGCCATTTCACGACCTGGGGCTTTCAGAGATTTCTTAACCACACATCTGAACCTTCAAAGATGCTAGAAATTGGCTTAAATGCCATTCTTGGGGTAGAAGATGGGGGGAGGGCTAATAGCAGATGTGGATACCTACAGATGGACCCCAAACTACGCCCACCCTTCGCTGAGATTGAGAAGATCTTGGAGCAAATTCATAGCCGCCTACAGAAGGAAGAGCTGGAAAGGGAAAGAAAGCAGCAGGTCAAGGGTAAGCGATTAAACCAGTGTCCAATCTGATCCTAAGGGAGGAAATTAAGTACGGGGCCTTCCACTCTAAGGCTGTGATTACAGGATCCCATATGCTGAAGCAAGGGAAGGGAAAGGGATGATGGGAAAAGTACTGGACTTGAGTCATGACTTGACATACTGCCTTTCTTCTTTTAATCTTAATCTGTTCTCATTGGTAAAATGGAGATAACAGTATCTACTTTGCTTTCCCGAGTGAAGACACTTTGTGGTACAAAATGCTGCTTCGGTTTGATGTAACCAGTGAGAATAACCTTGATTTGACCCACTATTCTTCAGGACTGTTGGAGAAAGGACCTGGGGTGAAACGACTGAGCACACTGGATGACAAGATCCCACCCAAGTCTCCATGCCCAAGACGTACCATCTGGCTGTCTCGAAGCCAGTCAGACATTTTTTCCCATAAGCCCCCATATACAGTGAATGTCTCAGACCCCTACTACCAGCCACAAGCTAGTGCTACCCGAACCACCAAAATCAACCCTTTCAGCACTCGCCAGGACCTCAAGTGTGGCAAGACCAAGTTATTTGACCAACCCAGCAAATCTGTCTTCTCCTTGGTATTTGACCTGGATGCACCAGGGCCTGTAACCATGCCCCTGGAAGACTGGCAAGAGCCCTTGAGCCCTTTTGCTCGTCGGTGGCGTTCTTTGCCAGGTTCATCAGAGTTCTTTCATCAAGAGGCCCATCCATTTGTGGGCCGAGAAGACTCACTCTCTGATGGCCCCCCACTTCTCAGTAGTCTCAAATACAGAGTGAAAGAGATCCCACCATTCCGAGCATCTGCCCTACCAGCTCCTCTAGCCCAGGAGGCCATGGACTGCTCCAGTCACCAGGAAGAAAACGGTTTTGAGCAGTCCATGGACCAGTCCATGCCTTCAAGGTGCCTCTAAGGAGGTAGAAGAAAGGCCAAGAGGTTTGGCTCCAATTCCTTTCTCTCTCAGGCAAGCGCCTGAGAGCACGGGACAGCAGGATGGGAGAGGGGGGTTAATTCCTGCCTCACCCTGGGGATGATCTTCAGCTGAAGCCACAGGGCCCTCTTGGTATAGCGTTGTCTTCCCTGGAGCAGCCAAGCCAGACTTAACCTTGAAGTTCCCAGGACCCACTGACTGTTATGAGAGGAGATACAGCAGTGAGAGGCCTTCCTAGTAGGGCCAAAAGCTGATACCAAGCCTCTAAAATATGAAAGGAGCTCTGTCTCCCATCTGAGCCTCCAGTGTACTTCCCCAGACAGAACCAGAGGATTCCTACTTCTAGTTTATGCTGGCAGGCAGCTATTCCCAGGTCTTCTCCTGCCCCAGGTCTGTGTCTGCCCTTTTCTAGGGTTTATAAGCTACTAGATGAAACCTGGAACTGACCAGGAAGCCACAAAGGCATAATTTCTGACCTGAAGACTACTTGCCAGTATGTCTAAGACACTTGAATAATTGTTGTTTGCACTTACTGCATGGTCAGGCCACATCACTACATTTCTATGCAAGAGGAGGGCAAGGCAGTGTGGTGGTCATGGCTGTTAGCTAACCTATTCAAAGATTTGTTTCCAATTGATTAATGTATTTCCTATTTATGAAGGCATCTTAATGTTCTGCCCTATAAAACTTTCAACCTTGTGGCTGGGAGTAGGGCTGGTTTTGTAGGCCCTAGGGCCTGCTTTATATATCTGTCAACATGTGATAAAACCAATTGGTTAGATGGTTTATACATGGACTGATTTTCTTCCCTCCTGCTATAGTTGAAGCTATGTGACAATCTGTCCTTACAAAGTCAAAATAAGAAATAACCAAAGACAAAGCTGGTCAATTATTTTCATAACTTTTTTTTTTTTTTGGTAAAGTGTCTTTCCCAAGACACTTTCATATTTAAAAATAAAGTTGGTGTTACAGGTATTGGTCAGTCTTCTTACTTGAACCCCTTGTGCCTCAGCCTCTGGGGTAAAGAGGAAGGTCCAGGAGCAATGCAGCAGTTACCTCTGCCAGGGTCCCACCCCACCCCCTAACTCTGTGGTACCTGGGAGAGGGACAGCCATCAGTTAGAGAAACAACTCCTTTGTTCCACTCTTAGCTTCTCTTCCTGGGCCCCGAGTGCCAAGGTTGCTTGCTGCATGTCAGCTGCTGCCCCAAGCCAGCTTCATCTTCTGGTTGTGGGCTTTGGAGGAACGGGAGAACTGGCTCTTGGCCACTGTGAGAGGTACAGCCTTGCCACTTAGGTATACCTTGTTGTGGCATTCAGGTAGCCAGGGTTCAGAGCTACATGATTGGGGTCCTTGGCTCATGCCCACATAGGCCATCACATAACCTGTCATAAAGGCATCAAAACCAGCCCGGTGCAGTCCATCTCCAGGTACTGGATTGGGACTGGCTTGACTTGCTGGCACTTCTGAGGTAGCTATGTCAGCTGTTTCAGCCACTGATGGTTTAAGATCCAAATCCAACTCATTTTTATGATCTTGTTCAGAGTCAGGCTGGTCTCCTGACACATCCTCGACCACCACCTGCTCAATTTCCTCAGTCTTAAGGCCATCTCCACAGATTTGCTTTGTGGGAGGGCCATCTTCAGCTCCCCCGGAGGTCTGTGTTTTAGGAAGGCCCAACAAAGCCCTTCGCCGTTTTTCCCTCCGTCGTCGCTTCCGCCGCTTGTCCTCTACTACTGCTTCATCAGTGTCAATGATGAGGTCAATATCATGCGACTGAGGGCACTGTGGTCCCAGGGGGCACCAACCATAGGCCTAGAGGCAGAAATAGGCTTATAGAAAGGGTCCAAATATCAGAACCTTTCCTCCCAGCCCTGGCTCAGAAAATAGGTAGATACGCTCACCGAGAAGTTGTCACAGATGCTACTAGAATGAGGACGGTGGGTTGCAGGGGGCATGCAGCAGCGATAGTCTATATGGGCCCTCATGCTAGAAGGATAGTTGCAGAACTCCAAGGCAAGATGTGGGCTGCCAGCTGCCCACTGTTTCCCATTTTCTCGCTCACTGCAACAGTGCAAGAGGGTATTGGTCAATAAGCATATAAGCTCTATGAGAGTAGGGTTTTGTTTTGTTCACTGCTGCATCTTGAGCAGCTAAAATAGTGCCTGGCACATAGTAGGCACTCTCAATATCTTAACTGAATGAAATAGGTTTATACCAACTCCCACCCCTTTCCCTCAAATAGGTTTATACCAAGTCTCACCATTTTCGGAAAGCATATTCTAAGTAGGAGGCCACAAAGCGGGCATGAAACTCAGCAGCATATTTGGTATCATAAATGCCAGCTGGAAACATTTCACACAGGTCAGCAGTGAAGGTTCCCAGGGTCTCCGGCAGATGTGCATAGAAGTTCTGGTACAGGAACACCAAGTCTATAAGACCATTGTGTAATACCAGAGGTCGGCGGGCCCGGATTAACTCTAGGAACAGAGTCCTCACTGATTGGCTCTGGCTCTCATCACCCTGGGTTAAAAAACACACACACACCAAAACTGGTCACTGGGAAGGAGTGTCTCCAGCAGGCCTCTTTTCAGGATCCTCATTCCCCCCTTCCCACAGTCACCTAGAAAGCTTTACCTCCTGTGTAACCCACAGCTGCTCACCTGTTTTATAGTCTTACTTCCCAAGCCCTGTCACTCACTACTGATCCCCTTTAGTCTCTAAGAAGCAGACTTTCCTTTTGCACCTAGTGTAAGGAAGGAAGAAATAATGTGGAAAAATATCAAAGCTATAGGCTTACCTTATCATTGCCCTTGTGGTAGGGGATACCCTGGGCATACTGCCTGTTGAAGTTGAAGCCATGTTGTACCAGAAATTGCACAGACTTTGGTTCAATGACATACTCCTCCATGCAGAGCAAAGTCAGATTGAACACCTGGGCCAGGTATGAGTGTTCCTGGGAGAGAAGAGGGTTCTGCTACATCAAGATTAAGGAGAGAGAAAACTTGTATCTGATACTCCCCAGCATCTCCACTTTCTTCCCCATAGCCAAAGAGGGGTAAACCCAGCCCATACCTTGTTTGGCTGCTGCTTAAAGCAGGCGAGGCCCAGGGAGAGGACAGAACGGGTTCTGGCAGCATGACACACGGCCTTGTAACGATCCTCGATGCACCTTGGGATTAGGTTTGAGGGTGGCTGAGGCTGGGAGCCTCAGGAAGGATTGGAACCACCCAGGATTTTGACCTCTACTCAAGAGTTGAGATGTGCCCCTCCTGGCAAGGGTGGGACTAAAGTGAACAGGGCTTATACTTACTGGTTCAGCAAACTCTTCCTGTCCCCAAGCCCACTCAGTTCCTAAGGTGGGGAAAGGAGAGTTGTTTTCAGGTTCCTGGCACCATCCCTTTCATAACCATCTGCCTACCCGATTACCCAATCCTCACCGTGTCCACAGCCACAAAACTGGCTGTCTTTATGGCCAGCAGGAGGGACGGCCACATCTCCTTGAAGTTGTCACTTTGCACATCCACCACTGGAACCTGGATTACTAGCTCCTGCCCAGATTTTGTGCTTTTGTTGATACCACCTGGCATTGAGGAGGGTGATGGATGTTAATACTCAGACAGGGCTCAGGGGACAGACACCAAGCCAGGCTGGGGCTGGAGGGGGAAGAAGTGACAGCTTTTCCAAATCTCTGTATTACACGTGTTCTACACACAGGTCTTGAAGTAAACAGTGCCCTAATTTAGGCAGAGGGAGCCTGGTCTCCAGTCTCTTTGGGAAAACTCCGTCCTTCTCACCATCACAATCTGTAGAAGAGGAATGGTGGACTAGATGGTTGTTGAGGTTTCTTTACCCAGTGTTCGGCGGGGCTTGAGGGCTTCTGCTCCCTTTAAGTCTCACAAGGCTCCACACACAGCGCCTAGGGAGCCTCAGTAGCCACAAGTGGCAGTACCTAGTATGCTCTGAGTAACAAACAATGCCCCGCCCCACTGCTCCCAATACCCACCACTTCCTTTGGACCACAACTCCCAGCTTGCCCCACTGAACCGAACTCTAGACTACATCTCCCGTCACGCCTCTGTCTGCCCTGACCAAGCTCCCAACACTCCCAAGCTTTTGCTGCCTGTACCGCAGTGCACACGGGGAGTTGTAGTCGCGTCAGGGTGGGTTCAACAGGCATGAGCTAGTCCTCTGAAGCTTGAGATGGGCTTCTAGAACTATGACCCCAATGGCTTCCCCTGCCCCGGACCGCAAAGGCAGCCCCTGGGAAGCTACTCACCGACAGAGACCTCTGGAGCTGAGGCTGCGCCATCGTCACTGTCGGCGGCCATGACGCCGCGCGTTCCTCGCCTGAGCTGTCTGTGGGTACGCGCGACTTCCGCTTCTGGCGCGGATCCTACCCTCGGGGACGGGGCGGGGCTTCACCCTCGAGTTAGCGACGGGCCGGACTTCCGTTCAGACGTCAGAGCTCTGGCGTGGAGGCGGCCCCGCGCTCGCTGAGAGCCTATTGGCCAGAGCCACGCCCCCGGGACAAGTTGCGGAGTCTGACGCGGGAAACTGGGCACTAGGTAATTTCTTCGCGTACGCGGGTGGGGGGGAGGTGGGGTTTAGCTTTAAGCGGTTTACTTGGGCTCCGCTCGGGGTTGCAGGTGGGGATGGGGGTCACAGAGGAGGTGATGCTGCTTGAGCTAAGCTTAAAACAAGCATTGCAGCAAGGCAATAGGGGCCAGTATGGAGAAAAAACTGGACAGCTCATCCCAGCAAGTGAAAGAGACGGGGAGCGGGACAAGGGACGAGACTGAGGAAGTCTTACAGTGACCTACGAGCAGGGAAACTTGAAATAATCCGCCACGTGATAATGATAGTTAAGGCTTCTCCAGTAGGGACGATCAGGAAAGGACTGATTGTAGGCCTTGACCTCGAGGATGATTGATTGCATGTGACCCCAGCGCCGCGGGAGGTTTCTCTACTAGGGCCCCAAGGACACAATCCTGCCCTCTTGGTTTCTAGTTCATCCTTCATTCTCTGCTGAATCCTATTCACTATTCTGAATGGCTTAGATATCTTCCATTCTAACAAGAAAGAAAGAAAATTTTTTACTATTCCTCACCCCATTAGTTACTCTAAGTAAGTATTTATTGATTACACTTTATCTGACACATTGCTTAAACCAGTCAACAAAAGAGACCCAATCCTTGCCTTCATGGAGTTTTATAGTCAAGTGGGGGATGGGGAAATAAGGGGGAGAAGCAAACGCTGATCAAAGAGTCACAAATACTGGGAAATTACAGTTGGTATAAGAGCAAAACTGGAAAAACATATAAGAGGGTAAAGTTGGGGGACCTGATTTGGACTTCATAGTCAAGACTTGAAGAAAGTCTAAATGTTAGGTAAGCATGGGAGAAATGATAATCAAGCAGGGAAAGTTAATTGCTTGAGGCCTCAAGGTTGACAGACACTGAGTAGATTGAAGCAACTATTTCAGACAAACCTGGCTGCAGCACAGGGAATGAGGAAATGGGTCAGTGTGGGGCCTTTGGAGCCACAAGTTTATATTAAGAGGACTGACTTCTATTCCCAGAGCTATGATGTGCCAACCAGTCTTCCAGCAGCCTGCAAGATAGTTTGTGATTCTGTCCCCCGCTCTTTATGTCTCTGACCTCATGTCTTATTACTCACCTTCTCATTCCATTCTTTTTTTTTTTTAATTTTTAATTTATTTATGCGTACAGAACTGGGGTACAGGGGCAGTGAAAGGATTCACCAGAGACAGAGTGGGGAGCAGAACAGGCCAACTGATGAAGTACAGTGCTGAGGAGGGTCTGCAGAGGGCTGCTGCGCCATGTGGGTCACCTCCGCCATGTGGGTCACCTCCGGGGCAGGCGGGGATCCAACTCATGCTGAAGTGGCTTTAACTTCTCAGTGCTGTGCTTTAACACACTGCGCCACCTGGGAGGGCCCCTCATTCCATTCTAATCATACTGACTTCCTCTTTATTCCCAAAACACCAGGGTCTCCTTAGGGCTTTTGTGCTCCCTTCTTCTAAGGGTTCTTTCCCTACAGGTATCAACATGGTTAACTCCTTCAACTGCTTTAAATCATTGGTCAAATGTCACTAACAGAGCTTATCCTGATCACCTTTAAAAGTGCAACATCCACCCCCCACTCACCCCTTTTACCTGCTCTTTCCCTCTTCATGCTAGTGTTTATCACTTAACAGTCTATCTGATTTACTTATTGTGTACATTATTCATTGTCGGCATCCACTAGAATATAAGCTCCTGAAGGCAGGAATCTTTCAGTTTTATTTACGGAAGTATTCCAAATACCTAGAAGTGTTTCTTATAGATATTCCATTAATAGTTGTTCAGTGAATTAATGGGGAAACCATTAAAAGTTTAAGTAACCATCAAGTCTTAAAAGGATTGCTTTTTTCTTGGGGCATAGTTTGTAGAATGAGTTGTGTTTGTTGGCAGAAATTTGGCTATGAAGGGAAGAAGAGTGGGGAGCCCTCCCTGGTGGCATAGTGGGTTAGAGTGCTGCACTACACAGCTAAGCCAAGCCATGGCCACTTCAGTGCGAGTTTGATCCCCACCCCAGAGGTGACCCACATGGCACAGCAGACCTCTCCTGTCTCATTCATTGCTCCCCTCAGCAGTGTATCTTGTTGATCTGCCTGTTCTGCTCCCCACTCTGTCTCTGGTGAGTCCTCTCACTGCCCCTGCACCTCTGGCTGTTCTGTATGTATAAATAAGTAAATCTTAAAAAAAGAGAAATCACCTTTAAAAAAAAGAAGAAGAGTGGGTCTTATGGATTGGGCAAACAGGACCCAATTTAGAAAAAGGGACCATTCCTTCAAGTATTGGGGGACAAGAGAAGAGTGTCCATGGAAGGAAATTTGTACAGTCATTTTTTTTTCCTGAAGAAAAATAAAGTTTTGATTAAAATAAGGGGAAGTCAAGGATTTGAGCAGAGTTTGAGCCACAGGTTAACTCAAACAGTTCAGCACAGTGGAAGAATGCAGACTCTGGAAACAATATATTTTGGAGTTGAATGAACAAGTTCCTTAATCTCCACAAGCCCTAGTTTCTTCAATGGAGGAAATTCTAGAGGTAATTCTGCAATGTTTCTCATGGAGTCATCAGGAAATTGAAAAATCTGGAAAAACTCTCAGCATAGGGTTAAGTAGCCTCTGTTAGCTGCTTTTAATTATTAGAGAAAAGGCAGCCAAAATATTTAAGGGAGTAGTGAAGATCAGTTATGTTTTTTCTTTACTGATGGCCAGCCAGGAATGACTGACTAGATCAGGAAAAGATTAGCAATAAAAATAGCTCATCTTCTTCCCCCTCACTTGCTATCTGCTCTAAAGAGATCTTTTCTACTCTTAGATCCTTGGTTTATCTTTTTAATAGAATGAAGATTTGGAATAGATGACTACTAAAGGCTAATTCAGTGTAAATTTGTCACATATTTGAGCAGATAAATCTCCTGCTCACCCCCATGCTCCTAGTCACTTAATAAACCCCTGTCTACACATGCAGGGGATCAGGAATACAGAGGCGCTTCTGAACAGGCTTTGGCCCTAGTCCCAGCCAGGCCCTGGCTTTTTTTTTTTTTTTTTTGGCTTGTCTGCACACTTTATAGGAGAGAGAGTCCCTCTGAAGCTGCTTGCGAAACTTAACCCTGCTGGTCATACCCCCGTGCAATAGCCAACTAAGAGCAAACCCATGAGCATCTGGAGCATACTTGAGAAAAACTAAATTCTCTATGTCAATAATATAGGGAGGACGTGGGCTATACCCTTTGCAGAGCCCCAAGATTCAGTCATTGTGGCTGACTACTTTGGCTGGTCCTTTCTGTTCTAGGCCCTTATGAAGAAGCCAGGATCAGCTATGGGGAGTCGTCGCAAGAAGCAAGCATCTAGCCGCAAGGGAAGGGGGAAACGTGTCCTCAGCAGCATGGCCACGCCTTCTGCCCCTGATGGTGAGGCACTCAGTCTTAGTCTGGTTTCACTTACATAAAGGGGGGCAGATTCAGGCTGGGAAGGGAGATTGGCATGTATCAAGGTATTAAGGACTAATGAATGATCCAGTTCTGACTTTGCTGTGTGATTTTGGGATAATTTCCCTGAATGACCTTTTTACTGGTGCCTTTAACTGCCTTTTTACTAGTGAATTGGGAAAGTGGTCTGTGCATTCCTTCCATAGGCTTTTACAAGATCAAATGAGATTTCCAGCCTAAAAGTATTTTGTAAACAGGAAACCCTACACAAGTATATGTTCTGCTTGACTGAAACTAGTGGATTTTTATTATGATACAGAGACAAAGGAGCCTGAGAAAATTAAGACCAGAAACTTGGCTGAGGCTACACATAGCTGGAGAGCTCTGGTCTGACACCAGCTCCAAAGTTTAAACAGGGGTAAAGGGTGGGACCTGACTGCCCCAGGTCCCTGGTGTACAGCCTGTGCAAGGGTGATCCGTGAGTTTTCTGAGACTCCAGCAGGCCTTTCCAGGTCGCAGGAAGAGGTACAGGGCTCCGTCTCCCCATACCACCTGTTCAGAGACTCAGCTGAGGTCACAATCTTCCGGGAGAGTCTGCTGAGCTGGTATGACCGAGAGAAGCGGGACCTACCCTGGAGAAGGCGGGTAGGCAGGCAAAGGACAGGGGTGGTAGGGTGGGAGGCTGGCGCCCACCCCCCTCCACACTGACTCCGCATTTGGGATTGCATTGGCAGGCCAGGGATGAGGTGGACCTGGACAGGCGGGCATATGCTGGTGAGTCCGTCTCCTGAGAGCATGACTGCTTTACTTGAATGCACTCAGATCTGGGGTCTGAGGGCTGGGTGCAGGGCAGGTCAGCAGTGCCCTCATGTCAACTCCTCTCTCGTAGTGTGGGTCTCAGAGGTCATGTTGCAGCAGACCCAAGTTGCCACCGTGATCGACTACTATACCCGATGGATCCAGGTGACTTCAGGGAAGGAAGGGAGGGTTATGGGCCAGACCCCGGATGAGTGCCTGTCCTTTGGGGTGCATGTAAAGAAGATTCTCTCCACTTCCCTCACCCTTGATAACTTTTTTCGCCTGTCTTTGGGCTATAGAAGTGGCCAACACTGCAGGACCTGGCTAGTGCTTCCCTGGAGGTGAGAGCCACCCTAGGACAGGGGGAATAGGGACAACTGAGGGCTTAGCACTGACTTGACCTATGACCCTGTCCACAGGAGGTGAACCAGCTCTGGGCTGGCCTGGGCTACTACTCTCGAGGTCGGCGTCTGCAGGAAGGAGCCCGGAAGGTAAGAAAGTGGTAGGAAGGGGGCGACCCCAGGGGCCTTCAGTGTATTACACCTTGAGCCTTCCTACCCCAATCAGGTGGTAGAGGAGTTAGGGGGCCACATGCCACGTACAGCAGAGACCTTGGAGCGGTTCCTGCCTGGTGTGGGACGGTACACAGCCAGAGCCATTGCTTCCATAGCTTTTGGCCAGGTGAGCCTGTTGCCCACTGCCACTTTGTGCATTCACCGCATTCCTGCCAGACGAGGCTGATCCTGAACTTCTCTGTGCCAGGCAACCGGTGTGGTGGATGGGAATGTAGTGCGGGTGCTGTGCCGTGTCCGAGCCATTGGTGCTGATCCTAGCAGTACTCTGGTCTCCCAGAAGCTCTGGTAAGATATTGGGGTAATGGGAGATCAAGAAAGGTATTTCTGAGTGGTCTTTGGCTCACAATGTTCCCTTCTTGCAGGAGACTAGCAGAGCAGCTGGTGGACCCAGCCCGGCCTGGGGACTTTAACCAAGCAGCCATGGAGCTTGGGGCCACTGTGTGTACCCCACAACGCCCACTCTGCCACCAGTGCCCTGTACAGAGGCTCTGCCGAGCACATCAGCGGGTGAGATGCAGGGAATGGCAGTCTGGGTTCCTCAAGAGTGATCCCTGCCCCATGACATCCTGCCCTGTGCTTCTCAGGTAGAAAAGGAGCAACGCCCTACCTCACCGTGTCCACCAGGCAGTCCTCTTGATGTGGAGGAGTGTGGTGAGTGCCAGCCCTAGCCCCTTTCTATACTGTCAAGGAGCTCCTGGGGAAGCTTCGTTCCAGCCCATCCTACAACCTGAGGAAGATTCTTCAGCGCTGGGCCCAGGCCTGCTCTCATCTTGACACTTAAGCCCGCGTGCCTGACTAGGACTTGGGCCTCTTTTTTCCCAGCTCCCAGCACTGGACAGTGCCAGCTGTGTGCACCTCCCACAGAACCCTGGGACCAGACCCTGGGAGTAACCAATTTTCCCAGAAAGGCCAATCGCAGACCCCCCAGGGAGGAATGTTCTGCCACTTGTGTTTTGGAGCAGCCCTTGGCCCCTGGGGGTGCTCGCTTTCTGCTGGTACAGAGGCCCACTTCAGGTACCTGCATCCTGGGAGTGGGGGTCAGTACCAGAAACAAGGGTGGATTTAGCCTCTAAGGCCTCCCCACACCTACCTGCCTTTCCTTTTAGGTCTTTTGGCAGGACTGTGGGAGTTCCCGTCAGTGACAGGGGAGCTCTCAGGGCAGCTTCTTCACAAGGCCCTGCTGCAGAAACTGCAGAGCTGGGCTGGACCCCTCCCAGACACCCGCCTCCAACACATTGGGCAGGTGAGTGAGCAGTGGAGAGACCAGGAATTCAGATTTTTTTTAAAGATTTATTTATTTGCACATACAGAACTGGGGTACAGGCCAGAGCTACAGGGGCAGTGAGAGGCTTCACCAGAGACAGAGTGGGGAGCAGAACAGGCTGACTGATGTACACTTCTGAGGGGAGCAGCGGGCGGGTCAGGAGAGGTCTGCCGCGCCATGTGGTCACCTCCGGGGCAGGCAGGGATCGAACTTTAGCTTCTTAGTGCTGTGCTTTAACTAGCTGCGCCACCAGAGAGGGCCTTAGATTTTGTTTTTTAAGCAAAGGAAAAGATAGAGAATTTACATGGTTGTAAATTCTAAAGAATAATGTGAATTCTAAAGAATAATGGAGCAGACTGAGAATATTCACTGTGTTTTAGGTCCTGAGGTGTCAAAGACAGAGAGGGGGAGATAGGAAGGGTGACATAATCCTTACTGTTAAAAATGAGATTCTTGGCCCTCCCTGGTGGTGCAGCGGGTTAAAGCACTGCACTGAGAAGCTTAAACCACTTCTGCATGAGTTCAATTCCCGCCTGCCCCGGAGGTGACCACATGGTGTGGCAGACCTCTCCTGACCCGCCCGTTGCTCCCCTCAGCAGTGTACTTCGTCGATCTGCCTGTTCTGCTCCCGCTCTGTCTCTGGTGAATCCTCTCACCCTCCGCATCTCTGGCCTGTACCTCAGTTCTGTATGAATAAATAAATAAATCTTTAAAAAAAAAAAAAAAAATGAGATTCTTAGGACATGTTTACTGATAAATCTAGAAGTGGGGGAACCCCCCCCCAGGAATTATGGCTTTTGTGCCCACATTTACAGGCCATTGCACCTTGGCCCTCCCCGCAGGTGGTCCATACTTTCTCTCACATCAAGCTGACATACCAAGTGTATGGTCTGACCTTGGATAGGCAGAACCCAGCGACCCTCACAGCGCCTGGCGCTCGCTGGCTGACCCGGGACGAGTTTCATGCAGCAGCTGTCTCCACCGCCATGAAGAAGGCACTACCTTTGTTTTCCTCGTTCGGTTTCTGTCTTTGTTGCGTTTCTACATGTCTATGTGAAGCTAACCATGGAACTATGTAAACAGAAAAATAAAAGTACTGGGGAATGAAGTTGAGGGGGGAACCAGGAGTCTGGCTCTGGGGAAGATGCCAGCCATTTCCTCTCTTCTTCTGACTAGGTGTTCCGTGTGTATGAGGGCCGCCAACCAGGGACCTGCCAGGTGAGCCCTTGGCCTTCATTCAGCTCTCCCTCCAGTCCTAACCCCATCCATGGGTTTTCTGTGAGTTCAGTCACACATTTGGGTGAACATTCTCTGTGGCAGGCTTCACTTGGGGGAGAGTATTCTTGACCTACAGACCTTTCCAATCTGTGTGCAAGACAGGAAAGGGGACAAATACAGATAGTGGAGACAGTAGCATCACAGGTGTGTGAAATGTTTGGACTACATTTTGTAGGTTATGAACAGGAGCTATGAGTTCTACCTAGAAGGCAAGAATCAGGAAAGCTGCTTGGAAGAAGCAGAGGTTCATCTGTGTCTTAGAATCATTTTTCTCCAAGTTCAGGAGGAGAATCGGCTTATGGAGGTTCTTTTCAGACCCAAGAGTAATGTGAACAAAGCTAATAGTGAAACTCCAGTCAGGTTGCAGTGTGAGCTCCAGGAGTTGAGAGTGGTTGGTTTAACTGGATCAGGCCACAAGGCCTACCCAGGCATATTAGGGCTGTGAACGCCAAGCCTCTGAAGCATGTAGATGGAGAGGGTCAGGTTACCTTGGATTGCCTTTAGAAACTTGACCTAAGACAAGTTGGGTGCTTTAGCACATCCCAGGCTAGAACCAGAGCTACACTAGTAGAGAGTGGGGCAAGAGGTGGAAGAAAAGGATTCTCTGCTGCTTTTTAAGTGTCTCCTTCTTTTGACTTTTGCACAGGGCTCCAAAAGATCACGGGTATCCACTCCATCCAGCCGGAAGAAGCCCAGCCCAGGCCAGCAAGTTCTGGATAGTTTCTTGAGGCCCCACGTCCCCACTAAAGCACCCAGCCTCAACAGTGTGGTCCACTGATGCCTCTGCAAGACTCCAGCCCCTGAGAGTCCCATTTTTAAATAAAGTACCTATTTTTGTAGTCATTTTCTGCCCTCTCCCGAGCCCCCTCACTCCTCATCTCTGAGGGACCCAGAAAGTGCTTTAAGTCCTGCGTGGCCCTGCCATCCACTGACTGAGCTCCCAGCCAGCCTGGACAAATGGAAAGGGTGTTCTGTTCGCAGTAATTGTCCGGGCCTCACCCCAAGGAAAGCGGGTGAAGTCAGCTGCAGGGTGCCTTGACCAGAGCTGACACCCAACACCCTTGCGGAGGTCTGTGGCTGCTCAGATTGGAGGTGTGCTATCACCCTAGAGCAGGTAGCCAGGCTCAACTCTGGCCCGGACCTTCCCACCTTCAGTGGCTGCTCCCTGCAGTGAGGGGAAGCACAGGTGAGGAGGGTTTGTTTTGTCTTAAATTTGTACCTCAAGTAGTAAACCGTTTATTTAGAAATACGTAGGTAGTGAGACAATACAGAAAAACAAAGGGTTAATCATAAATTTGGGGTTGGTGTGAAGAGAAACTGAATCAGAAATACTTAAGGAAGCTTTAAAAGTATTGGTTCTAGTTCCAAAGTACAATTCTTTTTTATCTTGCACAGAAAATACAAGCTATTTATATCTTGCACATTAGATACCAAACTGTTTAAGAATTTTTCATAGTTTTAAGGAATTCCAGCTCTGGACTCCAATGAGAGATTCAACTTCTGGCAGGTACTAACGAGAAAAGAGGGCAGACCTGGGAACATAGCCCTACCCTTCAGACCTCGGCAAGCATTCCTCAGCTCAGCGTACACTGGAGTTCAGGACACTGGCTGCATCCCCTCAGGATCTTAAGCTTGCTGACTTCTGGCAGCTTGTTCCTGCACAGACTGCCAGAGGGCCCGGATGTTGCCCTGGCCAAAGCCTGTGGCTCCCTGCCTCTGAATCAGCTCCAGAAAGAAGGTATCCTCTGCAAAGAGGGACTTGGTGAAGACCTGAAGCAGAAACTTGCCGTTATCCCCATCTAGCAGGATCCGCTGTCTGGCTAGCAGGCTGGGCTCATGCCCGGCTGCTAGGATCTGTCTTTCTTTGCCTGGCTGCTGATAGTAGGCTTCAGGAGGAGTTAGGAGCTGGCCCCCAGCCCCCAACACCCCTTCAGTGGCTTTCAGGATGTTAGGTGTGTACAGCCCCACGTGCTGCAGCCCTGGTCCCCTGTGCCTAAGGAGAAACTGCCCCACCTGATCCTGTTCACTGGTGGTCCCATTCAGGGACTCCGCAAGCACAAGTGTGGGGATGTCATTGCCTAGAGGGGCTTGCAAGGCAGTGAGCCTCAGTCCTCTATGCCCAGACCCTACTGGGACCTCCAGGCCCCGATCGGGATCCTCACCTGGGCTCAGTGGTAAATGGCGAAAGCCTAGACAGTCGCGGAACCAGCGCATCAGTGTTGGGGAGCTGCCAGGGGTGCAGGCCAAGGTCAGGTGGTCCACATGGCTGACCCATCCCGGGCTGGTTGTCGAAGGTACCGGTTCAAAACCGGGCAGGAAGGGTCCACAGAAGCTGGCACGCTCCAACAGCGTCAGGCTGAGGTTGCCGGCAGGGGAACTGATGACGGCATAGGTGGCATGGCCCTGCCCATCCCGCACCTTGACTGGGGGCACCAGGAGGCTGCAGCCCTGTGCTGCCAGCACCGTGGCGGCAGCGTCCGCATCGGTCACTTCAAAGCACAGGTTCGTGGCACTGGGCACCGCATGACGCTGGTCCAGTCCGTACAGGGGCTCGGCAGGTCCCAAGCCCTCGTTCACCAAAAAGACCGCGTCCCCGCTACGCAGGGCTAGCTGCTTCCAGCCGTCTGCCTCTCGCGCCGCCAAGGGCTGGAAGCCGAAGAGACGCTGCAGATCCTGGGCGAGGGGCTGTCCCGTAGGGACGTGGAAGGCAATATGGCACAGACGGCGCGCGCGCGTGGCCATGGCGGTCTGAATGGCGACCCCGCCACTCCTTTCCCTGCAGTTGCTCACTTGGAGTTCAGGCCTCCGAGGTACTCTCCGTTTAGCATTGCAGTCGGAAGCCGGTGGAGTCCAGCTTTGCCCGCAGAACACGCTCCTCGTTCTTCCCCGGCAAGCAGTCGCAAACCGACCCTTTAGGGATTCGAGGTTCTACCTGCAGCCTCAGCAAAATCTGGAGCTGACCCGGGACCACCGGTCTGATCTGCGGGTAGTGAGAACTACACTGAGCCGCTGGGGGCGGAGCCAGGGGGGCGGAATTAGTGACTCCGCGTTGACTCTCACTACCCGCCTGCAGCCGGGTGCAGAGCGAGGCCTTTGGACTGCGCCTTCCTAAAGTCTCTGACCAAGTCACACCCTTGGGCACTGACCCTTTTTCCAGCACCCGGAAATCACAATAGCTGCCTTCACTCAGAGCCAGCAGCTTGAGTCTCTCTTTGCCCAACCGGAGAGCACAGGGAATCAGCTCCTTTTGGGGGAGAAGGCTAATTTCTTCCTTAAGGATGAACCTTCTTATAATAGCATGTTTTAGCTTTAAAAGTCCTGGAAAGTTCTGCTAGTAAGTACTAATGTTCCTTTAAAACTAAAAAATATCAAGATGTTTTAAATTACAGATTTTCACTCCCATAGAGATTGATGTCACCTTGAGGATTGGTGTCACCTGTAAGGTTCCTACACACACCTTGCCTTTATTTCCTGAAAGGAAAAGGCAGAGAGGAGGGGCGGATGCTGTGAGTCTGCTACCAAGTTCTGTGACTGGCTGCAAGAAAGGAAGGCTTGAGGCAGAAAGGCTGAGCAAGCAGAGTTTATTGCTCCGGGACAGCAGCAGAGACGGAACCCCTAGGGTGGGGTCCGCAGCTACTGCCCCCTCAATAAGGGGGAAGGGTCTCATATAGATTCTAAACTCGGATTCCAAAGGGGGTGACTCATCCCTGTGTCCTTGATGTGAGGCCCAGTTCGTTATCACCTTCAGCTAGTCCCATCCCGGATGCAAGGTCAGTTTATTACCACCTTATCAAGCTTGGATGCAAGGCTCAATTCTTTACCGCCCTAATTCAGTCCTTGTCAGTAAATCTTTAGTCACTCCCAACATTTCCGGCAAGCTCTAGTGCCACTTTTCTTTTGCAACTCCTTTTTCTCCCAACATCTTTGCCCCTTGTTTCAAACAAGATTGGGAATAAAAACCTAGGACTTGGGACCTAAAAGCTGCTTGGGTGTCATTTCTCACCCTATGGCCCTACTGTAACTAGAATGCAAGCCCTTCTTGCTCTTCAGTGTTCTGACTGGGTATTAAGTCAGAGGTTTCAGTGGTATTTCAGGATTGTGTGAGATTGCCGGACTGAAGAAATTAGGCATCCTTTGGGGCTTCCGCTGGTGGCCTTGAGAGTTTGGGACGGGCGTTCCAAGGAGGGCAAAGGGCCAAGTCAAAGCTCCATGAATAATGTGAGTCAAATCTCAGAGGAGCAACAGAACATAAGGTTGGGAGGCATTTGGGATAGCTGACATGCCCCAAGGCACTGTAAGGATTCCTTTTCAGGCAGACTGATAGGATGACTTGCAGTTGAGTTAAGAAGGAGGTGATGGGAGAAGTAAGGGAGGGCGGGGAGAAAACAGGGCTTAGAAAAAGTTGTCTGGCTAAGTGTTCAGGCCTGCAGCTAGGAGGGCAGTACCCAGAAGCTGGTGAGTAGTGGTGATGTAACTGGGTGGTCCCTAGGAGAAGGGAAGTTCCAGGTTCCCTGCCCCACCCAGAAGGAGGGTGGAACTGAGCAGAGAAAAAGGAGAGAGAAGAAGAGAGGGAAGGCAGATGGAGAAGGAGACCTAAGGAAGCCACATGGAGCAGCAAGCATGTGATGAAGAAACCGTGCTTGTTTCCTGACCCTGGGCTGATTAAGGCAGATGTGGGTGGGATACCTGTAGGGAGGTGACCATGGCAGTGTTTATATTGATTTTGATTTTGCTCTTTTCCTCCCAGATTTGTCTGGCCATTTCTGACCCTTTTCCATGGGTCCCGGCCAGAAGGTGCTTTAGTCTTGTGGCCACTTTCAGGCCTTGCTTTGGGCCAATCCCTTTTGGGTTGACTTTTGCCCACGAGGGGATGGGTAACTTCAGGTGTTTGATTTAGAAGTTACATTCTTTGTGTGTTCCATATTGTATATTCACTGTATTAAAGGCACTTTTCATTAAAGCTTTATATGTTTTGTCTTGTTGCGGCGGATGGCAGAACCCACTTAGAGCAGGCAGGTTTTGGGGCCTCAGGGGTGCCTCTCTCTGAATTGAGGTGCCCTATAACAGTGAAAGGCACATGGGCTACTCTGCAGACTAATGAATTTGGGAACATGGGTTCCCCAAACCAGAGAAACATGGGTTTAAAGCTACTTTGAACAAGTTACATAATTTCTCTGAGCTTTAGTTTCTTCATTTGTAAAAATGGGAATAATAATATCTGCTTCCTAGAGTTGTAATTCAATGAGAAAGAGTGTGCTGTAGGCTGGCAAGAGGTCCAGGATTTAACCTTTTAACCTGAGCCTATCTGTGTGGGGTCAGCTTATACAAAGCAGCAGCTGGGCAGGGAGGGTGTCACAAGGAGATGGCTGCAGTGGGTTCAGGAATAATAGACACAGTAGGGATACTTCTCCCTAGACTTGAGCACTGGCAAAGCCCTGACTCTGGTGGGGAAAGGGCTCTGGACTAGGCCTCTCTGAGGACTGGTTCCGAAATAAGGTTATCTTCTTCCCCAGCTACTGCTGGGGTGGCGGTCGGTAGAAGGGGGGCCCCAAATGAGCCCCTCTTTGGTTCAGCTACAGAGATTTCCACTCGAGGACATAGGTATAGCCAGAGGCAGCAGAAACAGGATTTCTCGCTCATCTCTTTCTACCTGTTCTTGGAGGAAGGGTAGATTTTTGGAGGTTAAGTGAGGGTTGTCTTGGTTAGGGCATGTTGCTTGACCTTGACCTAGGCTACAGACTGGTGGCTGAGGAGAGGCGTTCTTGTTCCCTGCAAGTTTGGGAGAAGAGGTGGTCATGGATGTTGATCTCCCACCTTCATTTCCTGCAGCCCTACTGGCGTCCAGGTCGTGAGGAACGTAGGACACCCACACCATGTACCCTGGGATCAGGACCGTGCAGCACTTTCACAAGATGGGTTCCCCCAGCCTGAACTCCATGCCCTCTCGCGGCGCTACTGTTGCTCAGGGTGGAGGCGAAACGACAGGACCCCGCCGCTGGAGGGCGCGCGGGTCGGAGTTGGCGCTGCGGCAGACCGTCTGTCTTCTACCGCGGCCAGGTCCGCCCAAGTGGAGGCGCGGACGGTGGCGGGCCGAGATGCTGAATCCGCAACTCCAGCATCCACCAGGCGGTTAACCCAGGAGCAGCGCTCCGCCGCCGGTGATACCCGAGTCTGCTCCTGCCCTGATCCCTCCAGACCCCGAGCACAGGCCGCCCCGGGAAATGCCTCGCTCACGGAACCTGCCCAGCCGCGCGCAAAAGCCCTCGGGGCGCCCTTTCCGTAGCGCCCGCGGGGACCTCGCACCTTTCAGCTCTGGACTCCCCTTGCTCCCTGCCCTGCGAGTGGACGAAGAGCGAGGAAGACCTCACAGAGGTGATTATGTGTATGTGTGAGCAAAATATTTAGCATGTTAGCCACTTGTAAGTGTACAATGCAGTTGTATATGCCAGCATCCTCACCCAGCTATGAACTTCATTTTTCTCCAATTGAAACTCGGCACCCATTAAATAATTCCTGGTCTCCCCTACCTAACCTCTGGTAACCATTATTTTACTCTGTGTGTGCGTGTGCACGTGCGTCTTATTTCACGTAGGATAATGGCTTTGAGGTTCATCCATATTGTGGCATATTTAGATTTTGAGAAGGTGACTTTTGGAAAAGAGGAAGCAACTGGAGCAGATGCAAAGGCCCCGAGGCAGTAATGGGACTTGTGTATTAGATCAAAAGGCCGGTGCTTTGGGAGAAGATAGGGAAGAAATAGACTAGAGATAAGATAAATCTTGTGGCCTGTCTGGACAATGGAACAAGATTTAGCATTTACTCTGAGATAGGATGAAACTCCATCTCTACCGATCCTCCTTGGCTGACACGTGGGTAATGGGCGGGAGGGAGCAATGGCAGAGAAGGAGCGGGAGCCCGCTGAGGTCAATGCTGTTCTAACAGTGTGAGGACCAGAGAGGGCTTTTTAGGGGAGAGTTTTAAATTGAGGCCAGAGGCTGAGTAATTGTCAAAATGAGGAGCAATTTAAGTGTTGGAGAATAGAAAGTGAAGGTGAGGGCCCTCCCTGGTGGCACATCGGGTTAAAGCACTGCACTAAGAAGCTTAAGCCACTTCCACAGGAGTTCAGATCCCCGCCTGCCCCGGAGGTGACCACATGGCCCAGCAGACCTCTGTTGGCCCGACCGCTGCTCCCCTCAGCAGTGTACTTCGTAGATCTGCCTGTTCTGCTCCCTACTCTGTCCCTGGTAAATCCTCTCACCCTCCGCATCTCTGGCCTGTACCCCTGTACCCCAGTTCTATATGAATAAATAAATAAATCTTAAAAAAAAAAGAAAATTGAAGGTGAGCTTATCCAAAAACAAGTGTATGTGATTGGCAATTGTGGTAAACTACATGCTTCCCTCGATGGGAAGTTTCTTGGGGGAATAGTTGTAGAGTAAGCCTTTACTTAACAGGTGGACAGATATTTGGAAACCGCGGAACAACGCAGGATAAAACCAATTTCATCATAGACTAATTGATCAAAATACAAGTTCCTATGACATTTTTCTGGTCATAAAAACGTCACCAAACCTCTCAATAAAGACCAAAAAAAGTTATATTTTTTAAAGATTTATTTATACATACAGAACTGGGGTACAGGCCAGAGGTATGCAGGCTGAAACGATTCACCAGAACGGGCAGATTGACAAAATACTGAGGGGACCAGGGGGCGAGACAGGAGAGATCTGCCAGGTCATGTGAAGACCCAAAACAGTTCTAATAATTAAATCATAATTTGCATTCATTCACTCATTTTTCAACCCGCTTATTTCAGTTCAGTGTGGTGGGAAACGCTGCTCTGGGCACAAGTTGGGAGCCCGTGGACAGGAGGCCCTTCTTTTGCAGGATGCTTTCATGCACACTCACAATTCCTTAATCAGCTGCTTATTCACCATTTTGACTTGGGTGTCCCGTAGGTACCTCAAATTCCCTGAGCTCAGCAGTGCTCCCTTTTTCTGTCTTAGCAGCTGTTTCGTAGCTCTCCGGTGGTTCTAACCAGAACCTGTAGTTCATCTCTGAGCCTCACAGTCACTCCACCCTCACTACCACTTACTCATCATGCCCTTTCCATTGTAGATCCATCTACTTCTGAAACTGTCAGATTTCTCTTCATCCCCTGAAACACCCTAGCTCAGGTCCCTATTTTCTCTACATGACACGGCAATGACCTTCTAACTGCCTCCCTGGCTTGAAGGCTTACTACTTTTGAAACCAGTCCTCACCCTGAATCCAGCTTTGAGATACGCAGATCTGATCTGAGGACATTATTGTTCTACTTAAAACCCTTTGATAAGTTCAAGTTGATTTAGGCAAGACAACAAAATAATTCACGTGACTGATTAGGCCTTGACACCCCTCCCAAATTTTTGTCACCACTATCCCCCTCCTCCATACTGTAATAAGTTTCTTGAAAGTGTTATGCTCTTTCCCCACTTAGAGCCTTTATTTTTTAAATTCCTGACTGGAATATTCTTTCCCTCCTGCCTTGATCGGGCTGATACCTTTCCAAGAAGTAGGTCTCAGCATAAATCTAACTTATTTGAGGATACCTTCTAAGACCCCTGAAACTTATGCTCAGCTCCTGACACAGGGCTGGTACATGTTGAGAGCTCAATAAATACCAACCAAGGAGCTCTCCCTAGTGGCACGATGGGTTAAGGCACAGAACTATGAAGCTGTCCACAGCCACTGCAGCATGAGTTCCATCCCTGGCCAGGGAGGTGACCCACATGGGGCAACAGACTTTTCCTGTCTCACCTGCTGCTCCCCTCAGCAGTATACTTTGTCGATCTATCTGTTCTGCTCTCCACTCTTCCTCTGGTGAATCCTCTCACCACCCCTGTACCTCTGGCTTGTACTCCAGTTCTTGTATGCATAAATAAATAAATCTTTAAATACACACATACATACCAATCAGGGTGGGATGGGGCCAACGATTACTAAAGTGCAGTTTTCCATATGACCTCCAGGTGTCACCCTTGGCCTCAGTTTAACCAAGTGCTAGGCCATAGAAGGAGGGGTAGAGTGGATTCCTAGCAAGCTGGGAAGGATTGTGGAAAACTAGCTTCTCCGGGATCTGACACCTCTATCTGCTCTAGAGTGACCAGTGCCTTCATAGAGTGACCAGCTATTCCAGTTTTTCCAACACTGAACTTTCAGTGCCCAAAGGATGTAGAACTCTCAGCCCTGAAACTGGGACAAACTAAGGCAACCAACCAAATACAGAGGGACCAGCACACCACGTCTGCACTATGCTAAGACACAGGCCCTGTAGAAGAGCTTACCTCCAACAAGGCCAAGCCCTTCAGAGCAACCTCCTCACTGGGGGGTTGACCTTGTAGTCTGGTGGTTGTAAGAATTCAGGGAGAAAATGTATGCATTCTTCAAATGAATATAACGAGGTCCACGTGTGTCTGGCAATAGCTACCATTTGTTGATTTTTTTGAGTGCCATTTGGTATAATGCAATTATATATGTTGTTTCTAATTCTCACAGTAACACTAAGAGCACAGCGATTACTCCCCTTTCGGAGATGTGAACATTAAGACTCAGAGATGTGACCAGCTCAAGTGACACAGCAGTTTAAGCAGCATGGTGAAATTCAAAGCCACGTCTGTCAAACTGCAGAACTCCTGGTATTTTCACTGAGTTTGCAGCCTGACCATTCCCCTCCAATTCTAGTCTTCATTTGGAAGCCCCAGGGGTAAGCAGCAGAGGCAGGTATGGGTGAACAGGGAAGGGAGCCTTCACATGGCACTGAGAGCTGATTTATCCAGCCATGAGAGGGCGCAGCCATCTTAACTAAGTGTATATCTAATAGCCTGTCCGTCACTAGGGCGGTCTCTTCACACTGTATCCAGATGCCAGGCTGCGTCCTCACTGAAAAACCAGAACTGTGTTTCCCAGATTATAGGATGAACTTGGCTAGCACTTATCTGATTGCAAATGGACTTCTGGAGATGAAAGAGGCACAGGGGAGGTACTGTCAAGAAATAGCCATTATCTAGAAGGATGAGTAGGGGGTGGGGAGTTTAGAAATTGAGCTGGTTTTGAATACTAACCAAGAGTGGGCTATACAGAAGTATGCAGAGGTCTGACTGGACAGGGCAGTTGTTAGAGCCATCGTAAGCATTTACTGGTCTAGCAGCCAGATGTTTACTCCATGGGAGGTCCAAGAAGCCAGATTGTGGGATTACTTTACATTAAAAAAATGCAGACATTCCTCAAGACTTAAGTTCTCTGGCAGGCAGGACAGTGTCACTGCATTTCCTTGTTCATGTGGTCATGCCAAAGACTTATAGGGTACAAGATCTGTCCTGGACCTTCTTAGCCCCAAACCTGCCCAGCACCTGGACCTGGTGTGGCCTTGTACTGTGTGAGCACATTCTGCCTTGTGACTCCAATCTGTCAGCCAAGTCCAAGTCAGATGGAGCTTGAGCAAGACGGTGCTGGGACTGGGCCTTGTGTCTGGCTTCCCTAGCTGGCCTCTCCCTCCATCACAGAACTGGGTCTTGCACATTCTCGGGTAGGCTGGCAAACCAGGCACAAAGCAGGCCTGGAGAGGAGAGAAACCATTGTTGAAATTTTGGATTAAATTCCCTTCCACACATGACTCCTCTGCCCTTTATTCTAAAAATGCTTGGAGTGTTCCAAATGTGACTAAAGGCAGGAGGAATTTGTGAACAGGTCCCACACCAAGGTGGGGAGAGCCGGCAGTCACCTGAGGACTGTGACTTGGTGTAACGGAAAACACATGATTTTAGAGTCAGACAGAACTGGGTTCTGCTACTTTCTGGCTGTGTGACCTTCAGAATGTTACTCAGCTTCTCTGAGTAGAGATAATAATGATGCCTGTGTCACAAGTTTGTTCTGAGGTCTGACTTTGCTGATCACTGTGTCTAGAGCCCTAGACCTAGAATATAAAAATATAATAGTTATTGGGTCTTATTCTGTGGCAGGCCATGGGGAAGTGCTTTATGGGCATAGACTGAGGCCATCAGGTCCTGTGAGTTGTGGGCTTTAGAGATGCAAAACTGATACTCAAGGAGCTTGAGAAACTTGCCTGAAGTCACAGATCTGGTAAATAGCACAGCCAGGATTTGGACCAGGCAGTCAGACTCAGGCTCACACATACTTAACTACCACGCCATGATGCCATATGGAGTAGGGCTGAATGAAGAATAGCTATTATGATCATAGTAATTTAGTATTAAATGCTTTTTATATCCATGGTGCTAAGTGTTAATTATTAGCGTATTTGGGTGCAACGTTTCTCCTTTTTGTTCCTATTTTTTTCCACAGCCATGGCAACAAAGGGCCTTGTGCTCACTACAGCAGAGTCCTGCTTTTGTCCTATCCAACCCGGTGCGTCAGTTTCTGCAAACAACAAAAGATGTGGCCATCGCCTGCCTGTCCCCGCCCCCACAAGAGAACCAAGGGGAGCTGAGGCCTCTGACTGGATTCGAGGTAGGAGAGCAGGAGACAGGTACAGATTGGCAGGCTGGGAGCAGGCTCACAAAAGAGAGGTCATGCTTAATAAACCTGATTAATTTCTTTGAGTGGCAACAATGCCAGCAGACAGGGGTGAAAGGAGGGACAGTAATTCATCTTGATTCCAAGGCACAGGAGTGCAGCTAAAACCAACACAGATTTTGTGGAGATGCTGCAAGGACTGGGAGGAGCCTGTGGGGTTCAGCCTTGAGGGGCAGATGGGAGAAATTCAGCTAGCTGCTCAGGAATGACTGAGAGAAGAAAAAACCCAGAGCAGGGATAGAACATAATCTGCTCAAGTCATTTAACCAAGACCAGATTAAATGACCAGGACACTTGTCTGTTCGTGCCTTTCCAGTGGGTTCTGTGAATATGGTAATGTGAACAATAATAAAACAATAATAACCACATTTATTTGACACCAACTATAGGGTACTTTCCAGGCAGGAAACTGAGTCAGAGAGCTCAGGCACCCTGCCCTGCACACAGCTGTTAATACACAGCCAGGACTCCGCCCAGTCTGATCTCATGGCTCCTGTGCTGACCTCGGCTGTGTAGTTCCAGTCCATTTGTAGGTATGTGTAATGGGTTGTTTGTTCCACTAGACAAGAAACCCCTCTGCAGCAGGACCGTCCTGCTTACTTACTCCCACCCTGCTCTTCCAGCCCTCGCTGGATGTTGGCAATACGGGGGCTCCTACCTTCCCTGTGTTCCTGCCATTGAACACTCGCCTGGGTGAGCTCAGACACATGGTCAACTTCAGTTCCCACCTCCTGGAGGAAAACTTCTAGAGAAGGCATATGGTGGGCTCCCTAATCTCTGCTCCCATCATATATTTTTTTAAAGATTTATTTATTTATGCATACAGAACTGGGGTACAGGCCAGAGGTGCGGGGACAGTGAGAGGCTTCACCCAAGACAGAGTGGGGAGCAGAACAGGCAGATCAACCAAGTACACTGCTGAGGGGAGCAGTGGGTGGGTCAGGAGAGGTCTGCCACGCCCTGTGGGTCACCCCCCTGGCCAGGAAACAAACTCATGCTGAAGTGGCTGTGCTTTAACCCACTGCGCCACGAGGGAGGGCCCAGAGTTGATGTATTTTAAGACACCCCTCTGTGGCATGTCAATGCCCACTCTTCTCCAGTGTTTTCACAGGGCCTTCCCTCTGTGTGTGGCTGTGTCCTAATCTCCTCTTCGTGTTGGGATGCCAGTTATATTGGAGTAGGCCTCACTTTACCTTAATTATCTCTTTAAAGGCCCTTTCTCCAAATACACTCACATTCCAAGATACTGGTGGGGGAGATGGCTAGGACTTCCTTTTGGGGGCACACAATTCACAGCATAAGAAGAAGGTAGACCTGTGTAAAGTAAACATCATACACCAAGGGCTCGGTCACATCAGTTAGTTACCTTGCTCCACTGGGAGGATCAGATAATGGCAGTGCACTCAAGGAGTCCCCCAGTTTCATGGATAAATATGATTTCCAGCTTTTTAGCATGTTGACTTTCCCAAGCTCTGGGGGATTTTTCTGTTCCTTGAGGTGGACATTGTGGCAAATCAAATCATGTCTGAAGACAGTTGGGAGCTCAGGGAGTTAATTTTGTTAGTAGTATATTAACTTGGCTTAAAAAAATTCTGAAACGTTACTCTGCCAATTACCGAAGCAATTCAACCCTGACTATATCTGCCTGCAGATTTTCTGAAATGGACCTAAATTTTGAGTAAGATAGCTCAAATGCAACCCAGTGACTAATCAGTGTTTGACCAACTCTGATGCCAGTTGCTATGGAAGGCAAAGAAACCGAGAAGACAGTCCCTGCCTTGGGACCCAGGGACTTTCACTGGGGGTCAGAGCTCCTGATGGAGAAGATGCCAGGAAGCAGCCCCTGACGGGAGCATAGTGAAGTCTCAAACAGGCTGTGACGTGCCTGTGGGTTAGCCAGGCGGAGCTGCCCAAGCTGGCTGGCTGGACACCTGTGAGGCACCAAAGACAGTCACCACAACAGAGATGAAACCTTGTCGAAAGGTGACATCTTTGAGGAATAGGATGAGTATGAGGAGAATAGGGCCTCAAACCCGTGCTTTGGAAAGAGAATCTGACTGGCTCAGTTTGAGTCAAACCAGCTGGGTTAAAGTATTTGAGTCAAGTCAGATAAACCTGGCTGCTCTCAGGTCCATAGTCTTATAGGTGCATGGGAGAGAGGTCAGCTGAGTTGACATCAATAAGGTGACTACCAGAGTATCCACTCATGGTATTCACCTTTAGTAAGCATTCCATAGACATATGCTGGCTCAATGAGTATATGAATAAATAAATAATGAAAAGACAAACTTTTTTAGTAACACTACTTCCATCGATATGTAATTTACCCACTGTAATATTGTTTAATTCTTTATCTTAAAGTGTACAATGAAATGAATGTTAGTGCTGATGCATATGTTTGACTTTGTGCTTCTTCCATGAGACACAGGATGGAGTCGTGTCCTCCATGGGGTTGGAGCCCTGGTGGGACCCTCTGTCGACAGTTTTTCTTACACAGAGGTAGCTTGCAGTGAGGGACCCCCTTTCCTTCTGTGGAGGATGCCCAAGGACAGAACTAGAGAGGGGCAGAGCCCTCACCTGGGAAGGCTCCCAGAACGGTGAGGATGCCCTGGGGAAAGGGCGTAGGGCAGGCGCCGTGTCCCTGCTTCAGCCCCTCTGTGAGACTGGGCGGCTGCACTGAGGGTGGGCTGCCAGGCGGCTCTGGCCAGGGTAAATAAAGCCTGTGGACACTGAGACCTTCTTCAGCAAGGAAGGCTGGGGCACCCTGATAGCGTGAGTCAACCTGAAAGAGATGATTTTTATTTCTTTATCCCATCCGTTGTAGGAAGAATAGTGTCTCCTCAAAGATACCCATTTTCAGTCCCCAGGACCTGTGAACATGTTATGCAAAGGGAGTTAAGATGGGGAATCCGCCGACTGCTTCTCCAAGTGTGTCCAGTGCAAATCAGGGGTTTTCAAAGTGGAAGACAGGCAGAAGAGAAGGAGATAGAGCAGCAGCTGAAGTGATTTAACGTGAGAAGGATTTAATCTATCATTGCTGGCTTTGAAGATCGAAGGCAGCCACAAGTCAAGGGCTGAGGGCTGCCTCTGACAGCCTGACAAAGGCAAGGAAATGGATTCTCCCCTAGAGCTTCCAGGAGGAATGCTGTCTGCCAGTGATCTTGACTTTAGCCTAGTGAGACCATGTCTGACCTTGACAAAACAAATTCATGTTGTTTAAGATACTCGTTTTGTAGTAATTATAATGGCAATAAAAAGCTAGCACCCATATGCACCTCGCTATCTCATTCCTAAAAGATTCATTTTTCAACCTCTGTCGCTTTTTATTTCTTTTGATTGTCCTCTAAGATGTGTTAGGCTTTCTCCTCCTGAGTTACACTTTCCCTTCCAGGCAGAGGGTCGAGGGCCCTTTGAGATGGTTTCTGAGTCTGAGCCCGAGAAGGTGCTTGCCCAAGCCTATCTGTGTGTCTACTGCCATCTCAAATGTCACCTCCTCACTGGAGGCCTCTCCATTTCCCCCAGATGTATCCTCTCCCTTCCTCAGTCCCTGCAGCATGGTGTGACACCTGTCAGAACACAATCTGCCTCAACTCCGCTAGGAGTCTGCACCACTTTGTCCTTCACGAAGGACAAAGTTAAGTTGCCAGCATTTGTAACAGGGAAAGGCATGTACCAGGCTCTCAGTTTGGGGAGAGAGCTCAGCAAAACACAAAGATGTATTGTTCCCCCAGGGCTCTAATCTCCGCGTCTTTGTCTTGCCCCTGCCAGCTGATGATGTCAACCACTCTGAAAAGACAACAGTGAATCACATGCCGAAGGCCAGCCCGTGGTTGCTTTATTTACTGTGAGGCCATCTCCCATGCTGATCCTTACTGTGAGGCCATGTCCCATGCTGATCCTTACTGTGAGGCCATCTCCCATGCTGACTCTATTCCCTGTGTGGCCATCTCCCGTGCTGCCTCGATCCTCTTGGTCTTCCTTTGACACTGTCATTGCTGGGAACCAGTTTCACACAAGTGTGTGACCGCCACGACCTCAGTTCCTCTGCTCGTCTCACTCTGTCTCAGGGCTTCGGTAGGAACCATCTGGTACTCATGCTAGCACTCCAAGAAGTGTGAGAGGGTTGACACCTCAGGAGGTGACTCTTTAGCAAATGGAGATGAGAGCGGAAGGGAAACTTCTCTCTCCTCTGGCCTATCATGGAGAATAGTTCGGCTTTTTTTTTTTCCAATATCTCTTAGAAGTTTCCAGTATGATCACACTGGAAATTGGGGAAGGCTGTCTTCTGGGATGATGAAAATGTTTTGAAAGTGGAGAGAGCTCATGGTCACACAACATGGTGAATACACTAAGTGATCCTCAGTGGCCTAGGATGCTTTTCAAGGCAGTAAAGCACTGGCATTTGGAAAGGAAGAAGGATCTGTTGGTGAATAGACTAGCAAAAAGACAGAAGTTAATATGCAAATTTATCTTCATATCTATGAAAGGGAAAAGATTTGGGAGGAGTGAGATGGAGAACAGAAGTGTTAAGTTTTGTTGTCTAAGAAGAAGGCTAAAGGCAAAGGAATGTAAATTGACTAAAGCTCATCAGATAGTTAACAAATTAACCCATGTAGAAAGAGGTCCTTTTTTTTTTATTACAAAAGTTTATTTTTACATCATTTTGTACATTTTTTTTCCATCTCAATTGTAATCCCCGCGGGTTTCCCATCACCAAGTCACCCATGTGCCATCACCACAATCCTGTGCATTTCCCTCCCCCCACACTGTTTTTGATTGAAAGAGGTCCTTTTTAAATGAGCATATCTTCCTAATGGATAGACCCTTACTTTTAATTGTGGTGTAGGTGGCCTCTTTTCCCTGTCTTCTTGGTTCTGGGGTTTTAATTTAAGGTCAATAACTTTTGCACATATGGGCTATGTGACTCAGAACTGAGCATCATTCTCTATGAAAATAAACCTCAAAGGTAGTTAGCCATACCCAACTGGGTTTCTTGATCTATACCAGAATGAGTATCTCATATCCCCAGCATCACTCCCTCCTGCACAATTCACATCTTTTCCTTTAATGGTCTTTAGCTCATAAGTGGTACAGATCTATATGGCTCAAGTCAGAAACTACCTTCCATCTGATAACCTGAGTGAGCTTTCCAAGACACAAGCCCATCTATATCACCACCTCCATGGTTATAATACTAAATCTCATTTAAGGTTTCTTTTTCCTTCTTTGGCCTCATGTCTTGCCATTCTTGGACTTGTTTACCCCCCATAAATACCAAAAGGCATGTGGTTCTTTGAGTATACCCTGTGATTTTATGCCTCTGTGTTTTTGTTCAGGCCCTTCCTGCCTGGAAAAGTTCCCTCCTCCACCTCTGCTTTCTGCCTTCTCATCTTTCAAGACTCAACCTAAGGATTTCCTTTTTGTAAGCCTCAAGTCATCTTGTTCCACTCAGGTCCACACTACTTTGTGAGCTCCTGAGGGTAGGGACTGGCCATATATGATTCATCTTTGTAGGTTCTGCTCAGCAGAGTGCCTGACAGAAGGACTGAAATTGTTCAGAAAATGTTAGTGACCAAGCTGTATGTCCATTGTGTTCCCATGACCCTTGGAACAGTTGTTACATTATACCACAATTATTACTCAAAATACCTCACGTTCCACTGAGAAAGTGAGCTCCAGGAAGACAGTGGGTCTAACTTATTCTCAAGGATCAATGTTTGAAATACAATAGGCGCTGAACAATTATTTGTTAGATAAATGATCAGAGTGGGAACATTTATTTATTTATTTTTTAATTTGTTTTCAAAGTCTCATTTCTTTTAAAAAAAATCATTTATTTATACATTTTACATTGCCATTCATTTTTGTACACCTCTAATTTCTCCTCTCAGGTTTGAGGTATCTTACCACTAAGATACCTGTGAACCAGCCCATAATTTCTTATGCAGAGCAGGACCAGACCATTTAAAATTGAATTGTTCTTTTCATTATGATTATGATTAAACTTAACATTGACCAAACCAAAACATTGATCAGACCAGGAATTTTGATCACCCTTGTTGAGAAGCACTCACCCAATCTACTTGAGTACAGAAGAAATACATAACTAAAGATGGTATACAAATGGGTAAGTCAGTAAAATGATCATTATGGGAGGAAAAATTTCACAGCTAGATTATATATCCTAAGTGCAACATTATAAAATAGACTTTAATGTTCATTAGTCAACTACAGTCACACAGAGATAGTATTCATCCTATGCCTAAATCATTAATGTTCAGAGCAAGTAAAATAAGGAATGCAAAGGCTGTAAATCCAACAACTAGAATCAAGAGTGTTGCAAGAATTGAGTCTACAGGGGCCTGAGAGTCAAGCACCCAGATTAGGAGATGAGGGGCAGGAAGAGGAAGAAGAGGGGAAGGGTGATATAAGACAAAGTCGAAGAAAGTCTGGCAATTAGGGAGAAAGGAAGTGGTTTGACATTGGGGAGTGCGTGGCATGTAATATGAGAACCTGGCAAGGGAAAGACAGGTGACGAATCAATTACAACAGACCACGCCTGCCGCTGTCTGGTCTTTGGAACTAAGTTGATGGGGTTTGGATTTAATAAATATTAAAATTCTAAGAACACTTAAGAACAGCCAAGGGAGACTCTGATGATATGAGTAGATTTCGAAGGCTAGACTAGACATCCATCTATTATGGATGGTTTGAGACTAACACATCCATCCTGCCACCACAGAGAGAATATAACGAGCCTGAAGCCTCCCTTCCAATCTTGGGAAAGGAGGGGCCGGGAGGTGTTTACATGGTGGTAACTTTCATTCTGCTGTTTCATGTTCACACTCCAAAGGGAGAAGACAGGAGTGTGATCACGTTTGCCTAAATTGTTTTGTGTTCTGAAATTGGGACCTATCACTGTTTTAATTGTAGAGTTTCTACACAAGTGTTTACACAGAAACATTTAGTGTTTCTTAAAGGGTTAATTTTATTAATTTTTAAATTTTATATTCTAAAAGCTATTTAAATTACATTTAAATTTAAATGATGTTACAGTTAAACAATTAATTGATAACTGATTAAAATTTTACTTAAAAATATGTTGGCAAAGGACTCACTTTCAGGGATATAGAACTGTTCCACTAAATCAAGTCTCCCTTTCTGTATCTAGGAATTGTTTTGTGCTGATATCTATGTTCTGGAAGCACATACATAGATATGCAGAATCTGTTTTGTAGTCAGACACTACATTCCTGTGGCTTGACAGTCTGAAGTAGATGGAAATAATGTCCAAGTTGCCCTAGGGAAGAAACTGTGAGACAATAGAAAGTTTGAGATTGTTACTGAATTTTGCTCCATCAAAATAAAATACAGAGAAACAAAAGCATGAAACCAAGTCTCATTTTCATGGGAAAGGCTGACAAGAAGCTGGTGTTCCTTGAGGTCAGGGACCAGGTTTGGGCTCTCTACAGCTAGTACACTCTGTCTCACACACACACACACACACACACACACTTGCTGACTGTCTGTAGACTATACTAATAAATCAATGAATAAATATTTAGTTAAAATCTTGGCTTGAAATTCTCATTACTTTATTTCCAAATATGTGTTTTGATGATCGTTATGCTACACCAGCTTCTGTGGATGATTCTTTTGATATGCTCATATTATCTGAGTGACTTGTCATTTTATTCTTCATTAGTGTCAGTAATATTTCATATTCGAGCTTAAATGATGACAGAATCATTAAAAGTAGTACAAATTTTATAGCACTGAAAATATGCTTATTTTCAGTTTAACACACCGAGACATAATTCTGTAACATATTATATTTAAAAAGTAGGATATAAAATCACCTCCAGGCCATGAATATAATGATCAAACAAACCAGGTTTGCACATATATTGGTGATGCTGCTCAGCAGCCATTCATTTTCCCCCCTAAGAGTACGTATGTTTTGTTTTGAAGGAAATTAGTCAGCAGTTCTCAGCCATATAAGTGGTGGGTCCTGGTAACTCAGGTCAATCTGAGCTTCATTTTCCTGGTCAGAAGTTGTTGGTTCAGAGGTGAGCAGGTAGTCCCAGCGACACCAGGGCTTGATGAGGTGTGAAGATGTGTGATCTAGAACTTCTACAGTGTTTTGCTACCACACTGGATTTGGAACTAACACTGGACTATGTGGAGCTTGAGGATAAAGCGAGTGCAGTGGCAGACTGAATAGAGTGGATGAAAGAAACCTGGTACTAGTTTGGTGATTTAGTTTGAATGGCTGGATCCAGTCACATCTAAACCTAGTCTTGTTTTGTTTAGTCACTTGTAATTGAAATACTAGATAAGAGACTTGAAGGGAACAGGGAGAAAAGAAAGTTTGATCTGATGCAGTGGTGGGATTAAGAATTCCTTCTTAACTGTTGGTTTGCTTGTTGCTTTGTCTCTCTCAGGAGACTGGAGGACAGAGGCCCCAAGAGGACAGGGAATTGCTCATGAATCTGCTCGGGGAAGGGAATTTTCTTCTTTGATTTCTACTAGTGTTATTTACTTGACTCATAACTGACAAGGGTTCACGGATATTGAAAGATATCAAAAGACAAAAGGTCTCCATAGACACGGTGCTGTGACTGTTTCATATTTACAATGTAACACTCACTGTAAGTACTATGCTCCTCTGCCTTAACCAGAAGCACAGAGGGACTCAGTGTTAGACAACATGCTCTCAGAATGAAAATACATCCATTTCTCCAGTGACTATGGAGAATATGTAGCTACCAATATGTAGTGTGAAGCGTTTTCCAATAGAAAAAATGAAGTCTATCCAAATTATATATGTATTGTTTAGATTTTGCCTAGTGTCAGCACACTGGAAGAACAGAATGAGATTGCCAACAAACTTTTTTTTTTTAAAA
>NW_004567109.1:24529968-24539330 GCF_000260355.1 Condylura cristata | reverse complement strand
TCACCTCCAGGGCAGGCGGGAATCGAACTCATGTGGAAGCGGCTTTAGATTCTCAGTGCTGTGCTTTAACCTGCTGCGCCACCAGGGAGGGCCGCCAACAAACTTTTAAGTAACCAAGCTTTTCATTTTCGACTCACATCCCTGCATCACTGTGGTCTCTGCTGAACACCAGCACCACTCTTAAGAGTCAAGGACTGAGCCTCATTTTCTGGTGTCCTCCTTTATAAAGTATGACGCAAGTTAGTCCCTTACCTTCTTCACCTGCCAGAGAGCTGTATTTTAAAATCCTTTTTGATTTCTGAGTACTCAGGAGAAAAGTAAGACTACAAGACAGAAGAAAGACTCCAGGGACAGAGAAAGGAATGAAAGGTGTCAAGAACCTCTTTAAGTACAAATGCTCGAAGTGAAGGGGACTAAAAAAATGACAAAAATATTTTAAGTCTTCAAAGACTGACAGGCCTATAAAGGCAACACATACATCTCTGAAATGTTACTGGGCTCTGTTAACAATATTCCAGTGATACAGTGTAAATAAAGTCAACTAACAGGAGTAACCTTAGGAGAATAGAAACCGCAAGACCTTGTCATTTCAATTCTCAGGTTGTATGTGCACATTAGCCACGGTGCCTTTGGATATGCTGAGGGGGGTCTCTCTCTCCTCTAAGGGCAATGGGCCCATCTCATGAATGGCCACCTTACTGGACGCTTCGAGGTAAAACATTGGTAAGCTTGACCTGGTCTATTTTGGTTCTCACTCCAAAACGTCTTAGTGAATCAATATTTCTATTAATATTTATGTTTAAAACTCTTAAATATTTAGCTCCCTTATGAAAACCAGGCAGCAAAATCTACCCTCGATTTGAACTAAAACCTGACTGAAAACAGTTTCTGTGAGTTATAGTATTTGAAGGAACCTGACAATGTGAAGTTTCTTCGTCTATTTATAGAAGGTTCATGTTTTTAGCAACATAGTTATTTCATTCAGCTCATTCTTTGCCCTGACCTCTAAGGATCCTGATTTCTTCTCTCAAAATAGCACAGATAGCACTTTATGTCCTTTTTTTTTTTCTTTTGGTCACTGTTAATTCGGGCACATTATTACATCTTGAATAAAGGATTCCTTGGCAAGGTACTTTTTCCCTGTGATAGTTACCCTTCCCTAGCTCTGCCCTGCATTTACTCTAACTGTAAACTTTCAGTGACAAAAAAGATGGCACATATCATTGATTATAAAAATCTTACACTCGGTGAGTGCTGTTCCATGAGTCACATACTTTGAAATCCCCAGGGGGAAGTGCTTATTAAAATACAAGTAATAGACTGTGTATCTATTGAATCACCATCTCTAGGTAGGACCCAGGGATTGCATTTTCAGCTAGAGATCCTCCAGAAAGTCTTAAACACATTCAGTTTGAAAAGTTCATTTCTGGAATATGTGCTAGAAGCCAACATTGTGCTGAACACATTGTGCTCCGCAACATGTGTCTTCTTTTCAGTTCCTTCGAGGATACAGCATCCGTGCCACATACTTATCCCTAGAATATTGTCTGGAATATTCTCGCTCTTCTGGTCAACTGTGATCTGTCCAATAGGCAGTTTCAATGTCACTTCCTTAGGAAATGTTCCCTAATTCCCTAGACTTCAGTAAGGGCTTTATATATATTCCTTTGTGGTGGACACCAATGGCTCCCCCTTACCCCCTTTCAATGGCTCCCCCTTACCCCTTTGACTGTCAGGTCAACTGACAGTCTTCTAGCTGTTAAGTCCTTCAGTTCCATCTCAGTTTTTGAGGGAAGGTATTTCTTATCTCTGATGGCCCCAGCCAGTGCTTAAGACTGGTATAAGAGCCTGGCCATCTCTGCCCAATGTGGGAATCCGCAGCATGCAGTCTTTTCTCCAGAGCTCCCTACTGAAGTGGCAAGGACTCTGACTTATCTGTCCTGGGGTCATAGCTCCCCCTATCCAATCCTGAAGTGGCAAGGACTCTGACTTATCTGTACTGGGGGCCTTATAGCTCTGCCTATCCAATCCTGCTTCTTCTCTTTCCTTTCACAGATCTTACTCCCCAATATGCCTTTTGCCTTTTTGGGGGTTACTATTTAAAAATACTATCTAATGGTTTTTAGTATAGTCACAGAATTGTGCAATAATCATTACTATCTAACTGTAGAATCATTTCATCTTCCAAAGACCCCTGTGCCCATTAGCAGTCACTCAATTCTCCTCTTTCTCTAGCTTATTCCATCTCAAATTTTGCTCCTCGAAGCAGCTTTCAACAGTTCCACTTGACTTGGTAGGGCTGTAGTACGGGAACTAAAGAGAAAAGGCATGAAACGGGGCTCTACAGGTAGGTGAAAATAACATCTGGAAATTTATAGGCCTTGCTAAATATTTTTAATTTTACTCTCAGGCTGTTTAGGAGTCACTAAATGTTTCTAAGATAACTGGAAGGTGTGTGGGAAATGATCGAACAGTAAATTTAAGAAGACCACTCTCTAGTTTGTGTATAGAAAGCACCAGAGGAGTGTGAGATTGGAGGCAAAGAGGTCAATAAGCAAGCTATTACTAGACTCTAAGATAAGGGAGTGGTGGGAAGAAAATCAAGAGTTAAAGTTTGGATATGCAAAGATGGCTGTGGGACAACCAAGACACTATAGAGAGTTGAATATAAAATACTGGAGTCCAAAATGGGATGTAAGCTGGAGCTCCCCAGTATAGCTCAGTATAGCAATGGGAACAGTGAGATCAGCCAGGAGAAGTATGATGTATTGAGGTTGCTTAAAGACATTGACCTAGGAACACTGACTCCAGCGTTTCAGCTTCTGGCAGAAGCTAGGTTAATAAATGAGAGCTAGGTGGGGGGTGAGATGGGTACTTCAAAAGTTGTTAAGTATGCAAGCAAGATAAGTACTGAAAAATATTCTTTTGTTATAATGATGTATTTTCATGGTCTCAGTGAGAGATATTTCAGTGAAGTGGTGGAGGAGGAAGCCAGACTGAAGAAGACCAAAGGGTGATGCAAATGACAGAAGTTGAGATAATGAGTGTAACAATTATTTCAATAAATTTGGTTTTGAATGAGAAGGGGCCAAGGCAGTAACTAGGAGAAAATATGGAGTCAAGATTTTATGTTTTGTGGGTAGGAGAGACTTGAGTGTGGTCAAATGTTGAAAGGAAGGAGCTTGCTGTCTATTGCACAAGAACTAATTATATATCTGAGGTTTGGTTGAGTCTTACTCTGATTTTTCATCACATTGAACTTTGGAGACTGAAGTCTGGAAAGTTGAGATGAGAACCATTTATGAAAAGCTAATGTGAATATTCTGTTTACTCACGGCTTTTATAAAATGTATTCATGCTTTTTTAGGCTAGTAAAATTATTCCCATCTTACTATATTATTTCTGATTAGTCAAAGTGAACATCGCTGAAGAATGACTGGGCCATTCAACTGAAGGATACCTTTATGCTTAAAACAGCACCACCTTGGCAACAAAGGAAAGATTCTAAGCTTATTTTTCTGTACTAATGTGTAAATTTCTGGATTTTTACTTGCTCTGAGCTTTTGTTCTGGGGAAGAAAGAGATAGTGATTTTTTAAATAGGTGTGAATATATCTTCAACCTATATTTAAAAGCATTGATTCTTATAGAAGTGGGAGCCTAAAAGGCAGCTGCATTTGACATAATTACAAAGTGGTTTGCTGGCTAGAGATTTTCTAGTAAGGAGTTTCGATGTCCTCATAATGGCATTCAGTCACAAAATAGGTAGCATGTTGAAAAAAAGGACATCTTTGTGGGCAAAAGTAAGAGAGTTAGGTTTAAAGTTTGAATCATAACTAACTCACAATTCAGTGATACAGAGATGTGAGAAGCTGAATGACAAAGTTTAGGGGCCCAGAAAAGATACTTCCTTTAATGTGTAAATCATGAAGTATAACATTAGCCAAAAAGAAGATCTGAACAAAATCAATATATTCTAAATGCACTTTTTAAAAAAGATATTTTATTTATTTATGCATATAAGAACTGGGGCATAGGCCAGAGGTATAGGGGTGAGATGACCCACCAGAGACAGAGTGGGGAGCAGAACAGGCAGATCTACTGAAATACACTGTTGAGGGGAGCAGTGGGCGAGACAGGAGTGGTCTGCTGCCCCATGTGGGTCACCTCTTGGACCAGGGATCAAACTCACATTGAAGTCGCTGTGGCTAGCTTGCAGTGACGTGTCCTAACCTGTTGTGCCACTAGAGAGGACCCCCAAATGCACTTTTTATTGCAAAAGTTTTTTTTACTATATATTCTCTAATGAGTAGGTTACTTGTGTATTTTTCTTTTTTTAAATCTCTCACTCAGCACAAAAAGAATAAATCCATGATTATTTTAAGAAATTCACATGATATATTTGCCTTGATCATGTTTTTAGTGCTCTTTTCCATAGCACTATTCCTCCATTTCTACTTGGACCTAAAATAACTTATTACTTAGTACTTTTTATAAATAACTGCTTATTACTGAGAATGATTGCCAATGAATCTCAAACCCTTCTCCTGCAAATTTTAGCCTTTAGTCCAAAATCAGACTCTTCTTCCTAAAGCAACTGTGGCAAATTAAAACCAATTAAGTTCTCTTTTCTCAAATAAGCTCTATGTTCCTGAATAATTTCAACTTAAAAAAGCCATATTGGGCAAGTATGACCTAATCCTTGTGGGGATAATTGGTGAGAGTAGGAAATGTGTGTTAGTGACTGTGGGAGACTGCTTCTTGCTGCCACTTCCCTCAGGTGGCAACAGCAGGCACAAGGAGAGGGGAGGATTTCCCGAGAGGTGGTATACCTCCTTCTATCCCTTTCTTTCTCTGGAAGACAGCTGAGCAAATCCTAAAGCAATGAAACGCCTTTTGCTTCTTCATTCTAAATTTCTTTTCTTTTTAAAATCACTTTATTGAGATGAGATTGACATACAAAAAACCTGAACATATTTAATGTATACAGTTTGACCAGTTTGGAGATAATTATATATCCATGAGAAATTACTGCCACTTACACCTTAAATATATCTATCACCTCCAAGAGATAGGATAAAGGAGACTAGCCTTGTTTTGCTTGAAAACCTGGCACTAACCTGGCTGTAGAGAGTTGCCTTGCAAGTGGATATGCATGCATCCTAAACAAGAGCTACCACAATCATACTTAGCAGCCACTAGAACCCTAAGTAAGGTCAACTTTCCCTAGAGTCAGGTTTGCTCTAAGGAGCCTGGAATACAATATGACCCAGGAAGGAGTAGCTAATACACCAAATGAACTATTACAACTATTATTACAAGGCTTCATTAATACAGACAGTGTCAGCAGAAACCTGGGAACATATGCAGGAGTAGCTTCTAAGGGTGTCAGACAAAAGAAGGCAGAATGTAGCACTAGGCCAGGAATTCATTGCTAGGAGGCTGTTTAGTAGAGATGAGGGATTTAATGTATTAATTTGTGCACATAGAGGTGGCTTTAACCATCTTAATGGGTAGGCTGTCTAAAATTATGACTCATTGACTATTGGAGGCCCATGGTTAACGAGAAGAACAAAGCTTCCCTGGCATAAAGGAAGAAAGGAATCTGAAGACTTAAAGATGGGTAAGAAAGCAGAAGTAGGTTTATCATGTGCAAAGTGCAATCTCATCCCCTACTATAATTCCTAAGGCGGCCTGAAGGCACAGCTGTTACTAAGGTGTTGAGAAATACATTAGAGGGTTTTTGTGATTGTTTTCCTTTGTGGGAAATGTGTGACCCTGTGAGATGTTATTGAAATGGACTCTTGATTTCTCCAGAAATTATAGGAATCCAAGTAGCAGAGGTCAAGAGGTAGCATTCGACTGTAATAGATGAGGGTGTGTTTACTGTAAAGGACAGCAGGGATGTTATCAGTGGTAAGAATGCTTTGGCCCAAAGAGACCTTTGATTGTAGTTAATTGATCATGCTGTTCCTTGGAGAGAAGAAGGTGAACAGTCTGTTCCGTACCTGCTGGCCAAAAACCTGACAGTGGAGAGTCATAGCCTCTACCCAGTTTCCAGAATTAAGCCAGTACACAAATGTAGAGTCTCTTGATTGAATGGGAGGCTGCTTTCCCTTGAGGAAATACCCTGCTGATTGCTGCTTGAATGAATCATAAATCTTCCTCCAGCTTACGCCAAAGAGACCGTCACCCATTTGCTAGAGTGGCTGTGCACTGGAAAAAAAGAAATACCCAGACAGTTCAGACATTAACAGACTAATTCTAAACTGACCATAGTTACTGGGGATCAAAATGACACTGTGTCTCACAGTGAAGACTACTGTTGGTAGGTCATGAAGTATTGGCCCAAGTTAGGGTGGGATCCGTTGGTTATTTCCCCACTTTCTAAAAGTATAACTGGAATAAACATGTTTATGAGAGCCATTGTAGTAGGAAAGCACTCTACCAAAGGGCCCTCCACTAAAGTAGCACACTAGAAGTAGTAGTGCTTCACTGCAGAAACTGCAAATATTAGTGCCACCATCAGAGACGAAACATATTGGGATGCAGATTGCACCTGCATTTAACATACCTATTTGGCTAAACTGGGTGAATTCTGAAGAATGACTTTATGAGTTTAAGAGGCAACACCATGAAAGGATGGGATTCTGTGTTATCCTATACAGTATATACTTTGAGTCAGAGGCCGTCATATGGTGCTGCCTCCTCCATTACCCAGACCAGGAAATCAAGGGGTAGAAGTGGGAGTACCTCCTCTCATAATCAACCTCTAAAAACCCACTCACAGGATTTTTGCTTCTTCTTTCAGCTACTTTGAGTTCTACTGGTCTAGAGGTCTGAGGGAATACAGCAATGATTTCATTGCATTTGAAGATGAAACTCTTTTTTGGCTGTTTGGGTCCATTGTATCACTGGGCCAGTGGGAAGATAAAAGAATTACTTTATTGGTAATTACTTACCCTCTGATTATCATGGGAAAACAAAGTTATTGCTACACAGTGAAGCAAAAAGAATGATATTAGAGCCAGGGAATTCCTTGGGGCCTGTTCTTAATACCGCCACACTCAAAGTAAAAGTTTTAGGAAACAATTGCCATCAAAAAAGACAGGTCTATTGAAGCCACTCTGGAATTGAAGTTTCAGTTTGCCTCCTCATAAAAGGCATGCTTTTTAGTGTGTTTCTGTCAAAGTTTCACAGACATTAACTATGGCTGCATGACCAGGTACAGAAATGAGGGCTATAGTAGGTTTGCCTACTTCCTCATCACATATTATGTGTGTACTTGCATATTTATTTTATTTTCTCTTCCCCTTCCCTTCTAGTTTTTAGACAAGTTGCTGGGAGTTAGGCTTACAATTGTGACTTTAGGTATCAGAATATTTACTGAAACTGTGACCGAATTTGAGGAATAATTAATGTAACCAGTGATGGATATAACAACTGTTTGGACCACATGTGTTTTCATTTTGGGGAAAGGGCAAGAGCTTTACTTCTATGGCAAGTAAAACAAGTGTCTTGTTATGTGGAAGTTTGAATGTGTATAGAACAGTGTTTATGGAAGTCTGTGGATGAACTGTGCCAGTTAGTAGTTTATTGCTTCTGAGATCCAAATGTATAGTTTGCTCCTTAAAGATGAGAAGGAGGACAGATGGAGAAGGCCAGCCCAATGATAAATAATTTTTGGTAGAATAGACAGACAGCTCATTTTATGAATAACTGGTTGTGAGTTCTATTTAAAGTAGATCGTTGTTTAAGATTTGGAATAACCATCTTGGAAAGTAGGTCAGAGAATCAATCAATTTAAAGAATATTTAAAAACAGAAATTAGGATTAATAAACTTTGTTTATGTATCTGTGTCAACTTCCTTAACATATACATACCACATCAAAGTTAGCATCATCAACAAGCACAGATGTCTTCTTTATTTTGAAATAGAAAGTAGGATAAATTCCATGAAATAAATGCCTCTGGGTTGTATCTAGTTTGCCTGTGAGGTGATGTCTAGGTGCTCATCTCTGAGGTATCACTCCCACCTCCTTTCTCACTGCTATTCCATTTCTGAGAGGTTAAGAATGTTTCATAAATATAATTTTAAAGATTTCTTTTTAAGTTTGTCTCCAAATTTTTCTGACATCAAAAAAGTGATCATAAAATGTCATGTGTTCTTGGTAATTGATTTTGGTATTGGCGTTTTCACCCAGGACATGGCAATGCTGTAAAAGAACTACCTTTAGACTCCCACAGCCTCTGTGATATGGGTCAATTTTCTCACCAGAGAAGAGAGATACGATAGAGGAGTACAATGCCAGAACCACTACTCATGTGATCCTTTGATGAGAATTAAAGAAAGGCACCAAGAAGTGAAAGGCACCTGTAGCTGAAGGGATGGGTGGGAAAAAGGATGGATTTCAAACTCTCTGTGTCCCTCTGTCTGGGTGTTCTTTAATAAACAGATACAGAAACAAAAAGTGCCTTCTGCAGTACTTTCCCTCATCTTCCTCATACTGTTAACTTAGTCTCCTAACTCATCTTCTGCCTCCAGACTTACTCTCTTCCCCCTTCATCCTGCCAACATCGGTCTGATGAATCTTGCTAAAATATCTGCCTTTTAGTCATGCTTCTCTCCTGCTCAAAACATCTTTATCAGCTTCCCTCTGCCAACCTGAGAGTTCAGATTCCTTAAGTTAGCTTTTTAAAACTTGTCATAAAGTTTCTCAAGTCTCCTTTATAGTCTTTTGCTACTACTTCTCACCTCATTCTTTGTGTTCCTGTCAATCTGAAGTACTTGCTATTCCTTGGCACATTTTGCATGTTCCCCAATATCCTATATACCATGTTATTTCTATCTGTATTTAGAAACTTATGAGCTTATTTGTTTAATTTTTGTTTTCCAAACTAGACAATAAGCTTCACATTGTATGTTGACTTTTGTGTTTAAAGCATTAAAACAATAATGCTAACATCAGCAAACCAAAAGAACAGGCAGATGTGTCTGATTGTCTCACATAGATCTCAGAAACACTGCTGAACACATATTTACTCCACAAAAACCACACATCATCAAGGTTTTACTTTTAGTCTCATTATTCCACCTTCAGATATTTCCACTATTACTATGACTTTCTCACCACAATTCACTGCTGCTTTTCATTTTCTTCTCAGCTTATGCTTTGTTTTCCTCTTGTTCTTGACCTCTTTTCCTTTCTTTCAAATATCACTAGTGTCAATGGAATGGTTCTCATATTTCATTGAAAATCCAAGTGCTACATGGAAACAACCCAAATGCCCAAAAGTAGATGACTGGATTAAAAAGATGTGGTACGTATATACAATGGAATATTACTCAGCAACCAAAAAAA
>NW_004567109.1:24524149-24529167 GCF_000260355.1 Condylura cristata | reverse complement strand
AAAGAAAAAGAAAATCTAAGTGCTTATTCCATTCTGAATTAATCCTTCTGATAACCTGTATCTGACTAAATCTGATCCTTGTCCAGGAGAAAGAATGTAGGTCACTTTGATACTATCCTTATAACCCTTCAGCTCCTGGGTGAAACAACTATAGTATAGAAATGAGGCTCCGCTGGATTCAGAATTCAACAACATAAATTTGATTTCTGTCACTCATTTGGTTAGGGCTTTAATTAAGATACAACTTTTCTTGAGACTTTTTTCATAGGTAAAATGTGGATAAAGGTGTTAATCAATTAGGAATGAATAATAAGGTTTCTAAGCAGCATGTAGGGCCCAAATGAAATTAGAATTAGATTAGTAATTTGGTCAGTACAATTCAGTGAATTTTCTTCACTGTACTTTATTTCCCAGCTGAAATTGTTAAAAGCTGTTCAGATTTAAATATAATTTTTATTAGATATCCTTGCCTCCTCCTTTTGCAACTTCCTCTTTATCAATTCCCAGTCCAGATCAGACCCACACATAATTTTTTTCTAGCCGTAATGCCCAGACTATCTTAAACAATTTAGTATCTTTCACTGTAATTAACTTTCTATGCATTACAACTAGTAGTTTATTTATATTTGTTTTTAAGTGGCCAATATAGCAAAAACATAAAATATAGCTAGCTTTTATAGTCTATCAAAAATATTACCCTGTTATTCTAATGTACAATATTGGTATTAATAAATGCTTATTGTAAATTTTTCAGAACAATAGAGCAGAAGCTCTTTATTAAAGATAAATTTTCTCTTCCTCATTTGATCAAGGTGTATAATTCTTCTTTTTAAAGATTTATTTATGCATACAAGAGATGGGGTGTAGGCCAGAGGTGCAAGATTCACCAAAGACAGAGTGGGGAACAGAACAGATTGACTGAATTCACTGCTGAGGGGAGCAGCAGGCAAGACAGGAGAGATCTGCTGCCCTCTGTGAGTTAGCTCCCTGGCCAGGGATTGAATTTATGCTGCAGTGTCTGCCCATAGCTTCATAGTGCTGAGACGTAACCCTTTGTGCCACCAGGGAAGACCCATGATGTATAATTCTTTTAACTTGTTGTTGAATTCAGTTTGCTGGTATTTTGTTAAGGGTTTTTCCTTCTCTCTCTCCCTCCCACCATTCCTTGTCCCCCTGCCTCTTAACCTCAGGCCCTCAGGATGTTTGTTGATGTACAGTAGTTTTGGGAGGTGTTTACATTGTTGAATTGTCTTTATATGAATGCCTAATATTTACTTTTTTATCATTTTCTTTGCTGCATATCATTTTTAAAAATTCACTTTATTTTATTGGAAATGGGTGCATTTTTTCTTTCTTGTAAAATATTATAATACCTTATTTTTACATCATTTTGTGCATTTTCCCATCTCAGTTCTAATCCCCGTGGGCTTCCCATCACCAAATCACCCGTGGGAAATGGCTGCATTTTAAAAGTTAGTTATAGTATTTCTTAACTCCATTATTTCTGAGTGTATGATAGTTACCTCATATTTTCACTTTATTTATTCTGTTATTGCTTTATACCCTCCATTGTTTTTTGAGTTCTATCAACCTAGCCAGAACTGCTTTGAATTACTCTTCTGTCTTGCTCTGCAGCTCTACTAAGTCATGGTTTCTTTCAGGATTTTTGTTCTGGCATTTGTATTGTGTTCTTTTGTTTCCTCATTTTTTTACTTTGTATGGGTTTTAGTAAGGATATACCTTCAATTGTTTTTGTACTTGTTTGGAATACTTGGGAAACGGGTACCAGCAAGAAGTAGTAGGTGTAAAAGAGGATCAGGATGGTAGCAACAGGCATCGAAGGATTACCTCTAGTAGACTCAGGAATTTGAAATTCCTATTGTAAAGCATTTCTTTATGGAGGGTCCTGAGTGTTATATACACCTCAGTCTGGAATAGGGGATCACTAGTATTTTGAATGTCTCAGACAGTGTGTTGCGGGAGGAATGGGAGAGGTGGCAGGTGCTTCAGATATCTTAGCCTCGACTGTAATTGTAGTCTCTTGTGTAAGGAAGTCCAGGTGCGCTGACCTTATTCAGGCGATCACTGTTTTGTATGATGAGTATGGGACCCAAGCCAATAGTCTGTGTCCTCACCTTTGTAGCTTTCCCACCACTGTGGGACCACTGTCCTGGGTGCACCACTGTCCTGGGTGCCTGCTTGTGTAGCCCCTGATCCAGTGCAGTTCTGGATCTTAGCAGCCACATTGTTGGTTTGTGCCCAAGTCAGTAGCCATAGGGAGCTCGTACCACAGCCCCTCCTCCCTCTGTGAGTTGTACCACATTACTTTAAACAAAAATCACGTAGAGTTTTTCTTTTCTATTTGGGTTGATACTTCTATTGTGTACACTTACATGGCTTTTTCTTCAAGGTAGAAACAACAAAACTGCATCAGTTCTAGTGTGTGTATCTGTATGAGTCCAGTATCTTTACTCTGCTGCCATCTTGCCAGATGATTATTTATTGGAATAAAATCTTTGTTCTTTATATGAGATACCAATTATCCTTATGTTGTCTTTCCTAATGAAGTCAGGTAATTCTCGTAGTATTTCTTCACTTTTAAATGACATCTTACTTCTTTTTTCTTTCACCTGAATTATTTGCTTATTGCTACACTTGAGCCCACAGATTCATCCCTCCACTTAGTCTATTCTATTTTCTTATCTCTCTCTAGAGCTTTTGAGCTCATTTACTGAGTTTTTACACTCTGAATCTCTTATTTTCTTATTTAAAGCTTCAGTTTATAGCTTTTGTTCACTCATTTTACTATGCTGTCCTTTATTTCTCTAAATTTTGTCATATTGCATGATTACCTTTTGTGAATTCTCTTGTACCACTGATGGAGGAAAAGAATAGAAAAGCAGACATCACAGGGTTAAAACCTGACTCATACCAGTAGGTGGAGGCAGAAGGACCCTTAAGTCATAGAAACTCCTATATCAGACTGCCTTAGGAAATATCTGAAGCACAGACCTGAGGGTAAAGATACAGAGACATCTGTATCTTTTTTTTTTTTTTTTTTGACATCTGTATCTTTTAAAAGACATTTTACTTCTTTCTGGGCCCATTGTGAGATTCCACATAGTTATCCAAAATCAGCATCAAACAGGCTTACAAAAGAGTGAGCCCCTCCCCAAGAGAAAAGGACTCTATCAGGACAGTCTCTGCATCAATACGGGGCAGTAGTCTTCTGCCCACCTGTGACTATGCAGGTGCTTCTTTCCACCACTCTTGCCCTCTGCAGGGCAGCAGCCTCCTGCCTGTTGTTGACCATGCCCGGACTTCTCTGCACTGACCCCCCTCAGCGGAGGCCACTCTCCTAAGCCTACCTGTCTGCAACCATACAGGCCTTTCTCAGCAAACCTATCCCTTTGGGAGCAGCTCTTCCTGCCCACTTGTGTCTATGCAAGAAACCTTCTGTCTGTCCTTTTCTCTAATAAACCTGCTCTTTAAATGTAACCCTCTGTCTCATGGAGAAACTTGGCAGGGGAACTCGCATCATGCTGCTAAAAGGGGGTGGGGGTGTCTAGTGAAACCTTTCCCAGAGTGAACCCAAGGACCCTGGACTCCAAAAAACAACATCATCACTTTGACTTGCCTTTCTAAGTTTCTTATATCTCTTTGAATTTCTTTATTATACCAGTTTTGAACTTTGATAGGAAAATACAATCCTCCATGTCTTTGTGGATGAGATTTTGGAGTTTTTCTCTTGTAACTCCATATTCTCTTGACGTCTTAAATTGCCATGTATTATTTTTTATCTGTCCATTTTGCTTCTTTAAATATGTCTAGTTTTTTAAAAAATATCTTGAATACATTGAATCAGCACCGAATTTGAATTATTCCTAATTCTTACTGTAGTTATATATATAGGCATAATTACTAGTTCACCTTTACAAACGATTTAACTGAGTCATGATTAGCATCACACAAGTAGCAAGTGTGATTCACACTCAATTCTTTAGGCTGTGGTCTTTAATTCTGAGATTATAGCAAATTCAAATTAGTTGGGTCCAGTCTGTCTCCAATCATTTATTCCTTTCATATTCTCACTTTGTACTACAGAGCTTGTTCACGAAGAGAGACTGCAGCTCAAGGGTCTTTCCTAATGTAGTTACTGGAACATTTTAAAGTTGTAGAGACTGGTTTGCCAGAAAGTCTGAAATAATCTGAGCTTTCTTGGCTGAGCATCAGACCGTAGTTTACAACTCCCTGTTGTTTTTGCAGGAGTTAGTGATGAAGTTGCCTTTCTTGAGTATTGAGGATGAACGAAAGTGAAAAAATTGGCAATAAGCTTCACTCTCATGGAGTTTAGTCAGTTGGGCAGACATTAAACAAATACATTAAAAAGATGTATACAACGTATTATTATATGAAGATGTAGCACATTGAGCTGGGCCGAGGAGAGCAATAAAAGGCCCAATTTAGACCGGAGGCAGGGATCAGAGAATTCTACCAAAAAAGAAAGAAAGAGAATGCAAGGTGCTAAGTCCTCCAGAACCCTATGATGGGACAGCAGCAGCAGAGAGGGTGAGATCTTTGGCGCCTCATTGTCCAGGCAGGGGCTCCGGAGGGGACCCGCAGGCTGTCTTTGCCTTGTGGTGTGAGAATTTTCATCCGTCGAACTTTCCGATTTCCCCCTAGTGTCTTCCTAGCATCTTGCTGCCAATTCCTTCGCTTGTGTGTTAGTTTTGTCAGTCTATCACCGGAGCCTGATTTGGGACTTTCCCTCTCCCGGTGCCCGCGAGCCTACTACTTGACCGAGGCGGCTCTCTGACGCTTCGCGGCCGGACCGTCTCACTTGGCCACGGGTCCACTCTTCTCTGACCCAGCGGCAGGTGGTGGAATGGAGGCGCGCTGCGTGGCGAGGGTGCCCCGCGCTCTTCTCCCCCAAGTGGCCGTCGGCCCCCTAGCGAGCGCTCGGTGCGCGTTCCGGGCTGTTTGCGCCTGGCGCGCGCCGCCGGCCCGCGCTCGCTCCC
>NW_004567109.1:24523378-24523824 GCF_000260355.1 Condylura cristata | reverse complement strand
GGCCGGGGTCTCCGCCGCAGCCGGTGCCGCCGCTGCCGCCGCCACCGCCGCCGCCGCCTCAGTCAGTCAGTCAGTCCCCAGCAATGGCGGAAGGAGGTGAGCGAGAGGAGCTGCTCTCGCCGCCGGTCTCTCCGGCCAAGCGGCTTTGCTCGCGGCTCAGCCCGCAGGCTCACCACCCTCGCGGTTCTCCTGGGGCAGTCGGCGGCGGGGTGGGGGGAGTCGGCGGCAGCTGCCTGCCCCCCGGGGCCCGCCCCCACCTGCAGCCCGAGTCCTTGCTGGACTGCGCCGCCAAGACGGTGGCGGAAAAGTGGGCGTACGAGCGGGTGGAGGAGCGCTTCGAGAGGATCCCAGAGCCCGTGCAGCGCCGCATCGTCTACTGGTCCTTTCCGCGGAATGAGCGGGAGATCTGCAAACCTGCTCTTTAAATGTAACCCTCTGTCTCATGG
>NW_004567109.1:24482779-24523214 GCF_000260355.1 Condylura cristata | reverse complement strand
GGGGCCGGAGTGGCCGGCTGCGGCGAGGGGCTGCCGTTCCGCCGGGGCATCCGTCTGCTGGACAGCGGCTCCGTGGAGAACGTGCTGCAAGTCGGTAGGTGCTAGCTTGGCTCCTCTCGGGTCCCCCACCTTCTCTCCCGCAAGTGCCTCTGTCTGCACCTGGGCCAAGACCCGGTTTTCTACCCAACTCCTGTTCCCCTGCCGAGGGACAAACAAGTCACGGAAAAAACTTTTCTCAGCAATGCATTCAGGTCCATTTGCTGCTCTTTCTCCCACTGGCCCTCTCTCCCCTATTTCTTTTTGTTTGAAAATCGAATAGGTCTCTTTTACTCTTCATTCTACTTTCCACACCGCAGGCGAACCAGGACGGGGAGGTTTGTCTTTTCGGATGTAATAATTTCGGAAATGCATTTTTCTAATTTAAGTTTAGAGAAGAGAGAAATGTTAGTGAATCTGGAGCAAGCGATCTTACAGGGAACGTTTGAGGGACAGGCTGTCAAAGACGCAAGCTACAGTCTTAGCAGATTGAAACTGGGTATAATTAACTTTAAAATTGGAAAAACCCCAACAAAATATTGTGCATTTCAGACAATTTTAATTGTCTGTTTTTAATACCCTTTTCTCCGGACCAGTGATACTTGAAAATCTAGGCTGCAGACTAACAATACCGAAGATGGAAATGTGACAGCTTCTCTTCTCCACACCCCCACCAAGGGGGAAAAAAAGCCATACAATCTGGAGTGGGGGTGGGGTCTGTCTTCCTTGTCAGACTGGGGTAAATCAAAAGCTGGTCACGTTGGGTATTTCAAATGCCTCTCCTTTAACAAGTCTTCGTATTAGCTATTGTTTTATCTTTCAGTGTGTGGGAAAATGAAAAATAATTTCTTTTTCTTTTACTTCTCCAGGGTTTCTAATCAGTTTGTTACTCTTATTAAATATGAAAATACAGGACTCCTGATTTGTAGAATCAGGAGAAAGAAAAATGACATTGTTTAACATTGACTTGCTCTTTGGAAAATTAAGACACTGATTTTTTTTTCTATTTGGCCTATTACTGCATTTGGAAGTGCACATTATCTATGCATCTTATTGTACAGTTTATGCTCATATTTATTGAGAAAAAGTGATTTTTTCAAAGGAATTTAAGAGAGGCTGGTTTTAGAATTAGACAAGCACAGGAGCACACATACACAAGAACCCTCAACATCTAACTGTCTTCTCTCACATAAATTTAACACATTTAAATTTTCTCCCTTTTAAGAGTAGTACATTGTGTTTCATATAATCTGTTTCTGAGTATTGAGAATCTGTTTCTTTTTAAAACAACGAATACCACAATTTGTTTTGCAAATGTGAATTGTAAATTTATCTAGTCCAGATACAGTGATAATATAGATTGAAAAAGTTCCGTTTATTTGAAAGAGGCTAGTCCTTTGTGCATTTGTGTGTTTTTGAAAAGAATGAATTGCAGAAATATAATAAAGGTGTACAGTTTAATAATGAAGCCATGACAAACCTGGGTTTTTCTTTATTACTCTGTTAACTTTATTCTTTGTGTGAGAATAGATCAGTTATTTTTTTTGTGAGTATTCCTGCAGTTTTTAAAAATTTTATAATAGTTGATTTTTACATATTTTTGTGCATTTTTCCATCTCAGTTGCAATCCCCTTGGGTTTCCCATCACCAAATCACCCATGTGCCATCACCAGATCAGTTACTTTTTAAGATTCTTATTTTAATATTTTAAATTGGAAAGTGTCAATTTAAATGTTCACTTTATAGTAAGAGATAGATTTGAAAGAATTTTCAAACTTGAGGGGGCAAATGAGATGGAGGAAGAATTTTAAGGAGGTACATATTTTGAAACTGACTACCTGGTCAATTTACAAATGAAATCAGTTTTTGTGGGTCATTCAAGTCATGCTTAAATCATATTTTTCTTTTATGATAGGTGACATGCTTATTGGGGTGATGAGCTCTTGTGTGGTAGTTTTGGGGACTGGAGAAAAGACATATAAGACTTATTTTCTGAATTTCACTTTGGATGTTGTAGATGAATGTTGGAGAATGATTTAATCACTTTTAGGTAATGCTGTTTGAGAACCAGGAGCTGTATAACCTTTATTTTTCAGAACTTAACTTATGCTGTGCTGTGTGGAAGAGGATATTCCATTGTGTATTACTTTGAGTTCTGTATCTTGGCATGAATCACCTTTTAATATGTAAAATTAGTCATCCGTCATCTGATTTTACTATTCTGTTACATCTTCCTTTTTTCACAGTATAGGATTTCTCCCCCAAGTGTGGTCATCATAGTTTTCCCACCATCAAAGCACCCATAGCCCACCACAAACCACTGGCCTCTCCTTCTGCTGCCCTCTTGCCCCACCACCCCTTCACCTTTTAAACTTAATATTGTGAGTATGCCACTTAACCCAGATGACAGGTTTTATAGTGTATTGCCAAGAGAGAGAAAATGATTTCTATATAGTGAGATAGTAATCAGATTCTTCAGTTTATAACTTCACTTTAAATTCAATTTAATTACTAAGTGGTACTAATTAAAAATTCTGTGTGTTTCCAAGCCATCATTATAACCTTAGAATTGTGAAGTTATTGAAAACTGATACTTTAGGAAAGCATCAGGGTATTGCTTTAGAAAAGTTAGGGTATTTCTATGTAACAACATCCTTTTAAAATAAAGATTCACAAGGGGATTTAAGTGAAGAAAAAAACAGTCAAACCATAAAGAAATGAAAAGATTAAGAAACATGAAGAATATAACAAAACATAAAACAAAAAAATATGAAGTAAAATGAATTAAACAACATAAAAATTTGTTGGAAGAATAGATATATTAAATTTGATAGGTTCTGATTACTTTGCACATAGAATCTGGTAATAGTAATTATGGACTGGTTAAACAGCAAATATTCTGTTGAAAACATCAAATTTTGAATCAGAACTATAACTCATGAGAACTATAGGCGGTATGCTCAACAAATACATTACTTTTACATAAGAGTAGTGAATCAGAATTATTGTTCTATTTAAAAGGGGATATTTGTAAAGTAGTCTTTCTTTGGACATCTGTAAATTTGAAATTGTGTGAATAGATTTATAGTCCAATCTCTCAGTGCTCTGAAAGGCAATGAGTTCAGAATTAAGCATTTGCATTTAAAAAATAATGCAATAGTTTATTTTTACATTATTTTGTGCCTTTTCCCATCTCAGTTGTAATCCCCATGGGCTTCCCATCACCGAGTCACCCATATGTCACCACCGTAGTCCATTGCATTTCCCTCCCCCCACTGGTTTTTGATCCCATTCCCCACTCCACCCCATAAAATGTCTCTGGTATATAGCAGTTCATTATTATTGCTATTTTCTCGCCTGGTCCATTATACTCCTTCTATGAGTGAAACCATCCAGTATTTTTCCTTTTCTTTCTGGCTTATTTCACTAAGCATGATCTTTTCCAGCTCCATCCATGTTGCTATGAAAGGCATGTGTTTATTTTTTGGTTGCTGAGTAATATTCCATTGTGTATATGTACCACATCTATTTTATCCAGTTCTACTTTTGGGTATTTGGGTTGTTTCCATGTCTTTCCAATTGTAAATAAAGCAGCAATAAACATGGGGGTGCAGGTGTCTTTTTGAATCAGTGTTTTGTGTCTTTTGTGTAGATGCCAAAGAGTGGGATTGCTGGGTTATATGGAAGCTCCATGATTAGCAGTTTGAGGAACCTCCAGTTTTCCATAGTGGTTGTACTAGTTTGCATTCCCACCAGCAGTGCAGGAGAGTTACTTTTTCTCCACATCCTTACCAACATTTGCTGTTGCTAGTTTTTTTTAAGATGTGCCATTCTCACTGGTGTGAGGTGGTATCTCATTGTGGTTTTAATTTGCATCTCCCTTATTACGAGTGATGTTGAACATTTTTTCATATGCTTGCTGGCTATCAGCATTTCTTCTTTGGAGAAGTGTCTTTTTAGCTCTTCTGCGCATTTTTTGATAGGGTTGTTTATTTTTGTTGAGTTTCATCAATTCTATGTATATCTTTGTGATCAATCCTTTATTGCTAGTTTTGTGTGAGAAATTTTTTTCCCAATCAGTGGGATGTCTGTTTTTTTTTGTAATGTCTCTTTTGCTGTACAGAAGCTCTTTAACTTGATGTAGTCCCATCTATTTATCCTTGCCTTCACTATCATTGTATTGGGTGCTGTATCTTCAAAGATGTTACTTATGTGTGTGTCATGTAATGTTTTGCCCATCTTAAGCATTTTTAGTTTACTAATAACTTTATGATATTGGCTCTTCTTGCTATCCATCATGTTTAAAATTAATTTCTGTATTTGGTGGAATTTAAAGGCTTGTGCCTTTTCAGCAAGATCAGAATTGAAGAAGAGAAGAGAAGCTTCAACAGCTTTTCTTTTCTTAATGCAGAAATATAGCTAGTATTATTTATACTATTCAAATTTTTGAAAATGGGGTAGAGACATATGGGTCCTTCAGTATTGATATATCTTACTTGTATAAATATTTATCTAGAAAATCTCTGATGGTTGACTTCAACAAAATCCCATATATATTTTTTTCTTTAAAGATTACTTATGCATATAAGAGATGGGGTGTAGATCAGAGGTGCAGAGTGAGAAAATTCACCAGAGACGGAGCAGGAAGCAGAACAGGCAGATTGACAGAAATATACTGCTGAGGGGAGCAGCAGGCCCGAGAAAAGAGGTCTGTAGCACCATGTGGGTTATGATAACTTCATGGTGCTGATACTTAACCCCTTGTGCCCACCCTATATTTTTAGTCTCCTCATTTTCTAATAAGTACATAATTAGTCCTTGGATTGTCTTCAAGACTAGAACTACAATGCCAAGTACTACCTTATATGCAAGAAGTATAATACAAAGTCAATTTAAAAGAATCCATTTCAGGAAGTTATACATTACTTAAATATTAAGTAGTTTTTTTTTTTTAAAGATTTATTTATTTGTGCATACAGAACTAGGGTACAGGCCAGAGGCTCAGGGGCGGCGAGAGGCCTCACCAGAGACAGAGCGGGGAACAGAACAGGCAGATCGAGGAAGCACACTGCTGAGGGGAGCAGCGGGCGGGTCAGGAGAGGTCTGCCTCGCCATGTGGTCACCTCCGGGGCAGGCGGGAATTGAACTCATGCGGAAGCGGCTCTAGATTCTCAGTGCTATGCTTTAACCCGCTGCGCCACCAGGGAGGGCCATTAAGTAGTTTTAATTATGAACATTTGCTAAATATTTGTGGAATTCTTTTATAGGAAGATATTATAGTATTGACACTTCTACATGTGTATGTGTATATACATCCATATATAATTTGTTTTGATGTGTATCATGTGGGAGAAGCTTGTCCTTCCCCTGAAAAGCTCTATAACATTATATGTAACTTAGTTATGAAGTAATAAAACTTCATGTTTGAAAAAATAACTTCATTTATAGTGAAGGTCTTCTAGCCAGAAGGGAGCTATGTACCTTTAGTGGATAAATGGTAACATTTTTTAGGATAGAACCTTGACCAAGTTTTAAAATCAAATTTTTTTTAAAGCACCCCATCCACCCCAACACATTAAACACACACACACTCATCTTAACATTCAGTAAATGTTGAATAAGTGAAGGTTAAGAACAAACTTCTCTGTGTTATTAAAAAAAGAGAGAGAGGGAGCGGCCTGAGTTTTTAATATCAGTGTGGTATTAAATAGGTGTGGGGAAAACACCATGACTGTGCATATAACAAACTGATAGCATTAAATAGTATGAGTGTTACAATATGTATGTATCTCTGTGTTGACCATCTGTTTTATGTGGAGAATGGTGGTTTATTAATTTCTTCAAATGAAAGGTTTTAATGAATTCTTGTTGAAGGTGATTTTCTCAAGGGTAGAGCTTTAGATTTTAATGAACAAACTGAAGATAATGGATTTTATTTTAGAGGTTATCTCTATTGTGGGGATTAAGAAATATATTATTGAAGTGTGAGTCCAAAGTCTGAATTTTGAAATGAAAAGACTGGAAATTTATTTATGTCTATGTGAAACAATTTCATTCCTCTTGCTTCAACAATGGCTGTTAAAAATTAATGCTCAATAGAAAGTAACAAAAATAATGAACAATCATATACCAGAGACATTTTGTGGGGGTGGAGTGGGGAATGGGATCAAAAACGGAGGGTGGGGTGGGGCTGGGGGAGGGAGGGAAGGGCACGGGATTATGGTGATGGCACACGGGTGACTTGGTGATGGGAAACCCGTGGGGATTACAGTTGAGATGGAAAAAAAAATGTACAAAATGATGTAAAAATAAACTGTTATAAAAAAATAATGCTCAATATCCTATTATAGTGATGACTATATGAACATACATATATATACACATATACATATATATGCTCAAATGTATAGAAGTATACCCAAAAATATCATTTACTGTATTTTACTTTAGGAGATAATTTCAAGAAATTAAGACATTAATGTCAGTATATTAATGTATAAGAGCAATACTGAAAATGCTGATTTAGTTTCCTATGGTTGCTATAACAACTTGCCATAAATTAGGTGTCTTAAAACATTTATCATCTTAATGTTCTAGAGATTATAAATCTGAAGCAAGGTAGCCATAGGGCCATGCTCCCTTTGAAACCTATAGGGGACTCTGTCTTTTCCTCTTTGTATTTCCTGGTAGTTTGCTGGCAATCTTTAGCATTGCCTGACTTGACACTGTGTGATTCCAGTCTCTGTTTTTTTCTGTCACATAGCATTTGCCCTGTGTTTTATATCTTTAAATGGCTATTTTATAAGCCATTTATTTATAGTCATATTTATCCTTTTTAATATTGAACAGCTTTCATACATGTGGAAACTTTAAAACAAATAAATGGTTAGAAAAAGTTAAACCTGCTATTCTTTATAAAAAAGAATGATTGCCACACAACACTCAACTATGTATGCATGGTTGAAAGATTACCGTGGGATTATTTTTTTCATGTGTATCATTTATAACACACATACATCTTTAGAAATAGGTAACCCTGGAAACATCTGAACCATATCTTTACCTCTGTTTCCAAACCTCTAGTTAATGTTTTTGATTTAGTATTTGATATTAGAAATAGATTATTTTTCATCCCAAATTACTTTTATATGTTTTTTTTTTTTAACCTTGTGGGTTATTTGTAGACTAATTTCTTTTCTGACATTCTGACATAGGCAGCATTGTCTTGGCCACTTTTTGCTTCTCACCAATCTGATGCCAAGGAAATCATACTCACTTAAATATTAGCTTTAGCATTATATTGTCTTATGCTAAATTACTCTGATACTTTTCATAAGTCGATTGATTTTTGGTTCTCAGCATTGAGAAAAATTGTTCTCCCCCTTAGTATGTATAATGTGATATGCCTTAAGTTGATACTCATTAGATGTTTATGGAATGAATGAGTAAATATTCATTTAGTCATTTACTTTTTAAATATTTATATAGTATGGATGTATTTCTTGATTTATATGTTATTGGAGTCTAGAAGATATACTGGCATTTTGTAATATCTGGATGTTTCTGACCTTTAAAACATTACATAGTTTCAAAAAACCCTTGAAACTTATTTTTAATCAATTCTTGATTTGTTAGTTGAACTAAGTTTTAGTTCATGTGTATCATTTATAACACACACATCTTTACAAATAGGTAACCCTGGAAACATATGAACCATATCTTCACCACTGTTTCTAACCCCCAAGGTAATCTATTTGTAATATAAAACACTAAATCTAAATGTATTTTAGATTTAGTGTTTTATATTACAAATAGATTATTTTTCATCCCAGTTTCATGTAAAACTCATTATATTGTTTATCTGTTTGGTGGAAATTTTCCAAAATAATTTGCATTTTCTTCTTCTTTTTTTAATTATTTATTTATGCATACAGAATTGGGCATAGGCCAGAGATACTGGGGCAGTGAGAGGATTCACCAGAGGTAGAGTGGGTTGCAGAACAGGCAGACTGACAAGTTCACTCTTAGGGGAGCAGTGGGTGGCTCAGGAGAGGTCTGCCACACCATGTGGAGCACCTCCGGGGCCAGGGATCGAACTCGCCCTAAAGGGGCTGTACTACTGCACTTTAATCTGTTGCACCACCATGGATGGCCCATAATTTATATTTTCTTACCTTAAAATACAAACTGGGGTTGGACTCTGAAACCTAAGCTCCTGAGAATTGTGATATGTTGCCATAGTTATATAGGTAGGAGGTAGGTAGGAGGTTATAAATTGAGTGCATACTTGAGTCTAAAAGTTTCTCTGAAATCTGTTTTTGAAAAATTTGCTTGTTTACATAGTTTTTGTAGATATGTTTTTATCACTTGCTTGTTTCTCATCATGAAGTGATGAATTTGATATTCATGGAAGTATAACATTGTTATTTTCTTTCAAAATACACTACTGAATCAAAAGACAAAGTACCCTTCTTGCTGGTGATTTTCTTGCTTTAGGAAGTTATCTGAGTACTCATTTAGTTTTTAGGGAGATGCATTTTAAAAACCAAGAACATACTGCTAGTATACATACACCAGAATGACTTAAAAAAATAAAAAAGACTGGTCATATCAAAGCTAGCAAGAATATGGAGTAACCAAAATTCTCTTACATTGCTCATAGGAATGTAAAATGATAAGTCAATTTGGAAAACAACTATAAAATTAACAATACACTTAATTATAAGAATTATCACCCTTATTCCTAGGGATTTATTTTGGAGAAATGAAAGCATGTGTTGATATAGATTTGAATTTTGATATTTAGAGCAGCTTTATTCAGAATAAAGCTGAATAAAATATCTTGAACTGGAAATAATCAACTGTTGGATAGCCGTATAATGGAGTACTATTCACCGACGAAAAAGAAAACTTACCAATAGCAAAGCATTACATGAAGTAAAGGAAGCCAAACCAAAAAGAGTACATGCATGTGAAATTTTTGAAAGGCTCAAGCTACAGTGGCAAAAAGTAGACCAGTGGTTGCTCAGGGAGAGGGAAGTTGGGCATGAGGAAACTTATCTGGGTGATGGAAATGTTCTGTTATAACTAGGGCAGTAGTTATAGGGTAGCCTTTACTTGTCAAAATTTATTGAATTGTATACATTAAATTGGTAAATTTGGTCCCTCCCTGGTGGTGCAGCGGGTTAAAGCACAGCACTATGAAGCTATAGCAGCCACTGCAGTACCAGTTCAATGCCCAGCCAGGGAGGTGACCCACATGGCGTGGCAGACCTCTCCTGCCTTGCCCACTGCTCTCCTCAGCAGTGCACTTTGTCAGTCTGCCTATCCTGCTCCCTGCTCTGTGTCTGGTGAATCCTCTCACCCCCCACACCTCTGACCTGCACCCCAGTTCTGTATGCATAAATAAATTAATCTTTTAAAAATTTGATGACTTTTATTAAATGTAAATTATATTTCAATTTTTCTTTCTAATTTTAAAAGAATAGTGGTTCCAATCTTGGTTTCACATTAAGATAACCTGGGGAATTTTTTTAAAGGACTAACCCCAAATTAATTAAATTAGAATCTGTTGAGAATGAGGACTGAGTTTCAGAAATTTTTAAAAAAGTTCCTAGGTATTTTTAGATGTAACTGAGGTTTAAAAATATTGCCCTAGAAAAATGATCACCTTTATTAGTGTTATCAACATTTTAAACTTACTGTAGATAATCGAAGCATTGTGTAATATTTATTACACAAATGCTAGAGACCATGTCAGTTCTCTTCTCTACTTCAACCTATTTATTTTGCATTTTAAAATGACAGGTTTATTAAGAAAAGGATAAAGAAAAAGAGAGGCTTCAATCTATTCTTTTACCTGTCTTTAGGTCTATTAATGAAATTCAAAGAAAATTAGTCTTTTTTTACTCCTTAAAGAGTATCTCTATGTTAGAAAGGTCTTATGCCAAAGTATGTAAAACCTTTGTTGTTGTCATCAAAAGACACTTGGATAAGTGTAATTCCAGAGTATAGTTTTCTTCGTTTGTTCATTCATAAAACTTATGAATGAATGTAACATCTTCAGTGTTTTGTGCAAAATAGAACATAACTTTTATATATAATGAGTACATAGCTTAATAGAGGATACATGTATACAATAGCTTTTTACACAATGCTTTGAAATAGAGATATAGTAAGGAGGCAAAGAGTAAGAAGTGATTAACTGGAGAAATGTGGACAACTGAACATTCTATTTTAATATAATTTCAGTTATAAGAAATACTAAAATGTTTAATGTTACAATAATGATTGAAAACATTATTTCCACTTAAAATTTTGATTAACCCTTCATGAAGTACCTCTGTATTGACAGTTCTATGCTCTCATCCATACTATGTTCTCATCCATAGTTGGTTCAAAGGAGCAACACCGGTAGGCAAGAAGATAACAAAAGTGTTACCAGATATTGTTTCTTCTCAGGATAGAGATTTCTAGCTTTAGAATAGCTTTGTTATCTTCAAATAACCCTTTTTGAATTAAAAAAAAATTGTTGCTTCTTTTAGGTACCAGTATATGATAGAGCTAATCAGCAAAATAGATTTTGGCCCATCCATTCATTATCTTGTGGCAACAGGAAAATGTGTTAAGTCTTTGAAAGCCTTGGAGATAATTGCATTTTTTCCCTCTATTCATTCATGGTTTTATTGAATGGACGCCTGCATCATTAATACATTCAGGAAGTCAGTCTGTTTTATTATGCTTAAGTCTTTCAACATCTGATAAACTGACATGACTGGCAAATATCACCAAAATGCATTGATGTCATTAACAATATAAATTCTGTACCCATATTATGGTTCTGTATTGTGAAAAAAAAAAAAAACAACCTTAATTTTGCCAATTTGTCTGCCATTCAATATTATATTATGGATTCTTTACTATAATATATATGTGCTTATATCTCACATATAACCTCATGTTACCTAATGCCAAATGATATAATGTTATCATTTAATATTATAATGTGATAATATTAAATAGTATCAACATATATGCAGCAGGTTCCCTCAGAATTCTGGTGCTTCATTATGTCTGTTTCTTCAACTGTGTATGGATAGAATAATGGTACCAATGCTTGTTTTAAAGACTAAATTAGTCTACATGCAAAGCATTTTGAAGAGGATCTAGCGTTTACTAGGTGTGCTATGTCAGTATTTGTCATTGTTATTGTTATAGTCTTTATCATAATTATTACAGAATCCTATAGTTGTTACCTTTCCTTCTTAAATCTCACCTCAGAAGTCTTTTTTTTTAATTAAAATTTCATTGATTCACAGTTCATTTATAAAATGATGTAATTTTGGGAGATACAACTTCACACTTAGATTTGTGCACTTCCTTCAGTATTCACCACCACCAAAGTTCCATTTCCACTATACTTTGACAGTCATTCCTACTTCTACCTCCTCTTCCCTTCTTCTGTGGTAATCACCATAACTTTTTACGTTAAAAAATTATTTGTTTATGCATACAGAACCGGGGTACAAACCAAGGTTGTAGGGGTGATGAGCGGATTCACCAGAGACAGAGTGGGAAACAGAACAGGCAGATCAACGAAATACACTGCTGAGGGGAGCAGCGGGCAAGACAGGAGAGATCTGCTGTGCCATGTGGTTCACCTCCCTGACCTGGGATCGAAGCTAACAGCTGCAGCTAGCTTCACAGTGCTGTGCTTTAACCTGTTGGACCACCAGGGAGGGCCCACTTTTTACATTCTTAAGAGTTATTTTTTATGTTTTGTCAGATTGATTGCTTTGGCTATTTGTGTGCCACAAATGAATAAAACCACCATTCGTTGTCTTTCACTTTCACATTGTCTTTTACTTAGCACAGTCACCTCGAATTCCATCCATATTGTCACAAAAGGCACAATTTTATCTTTTTAAAAATAACCTAATAGTAGTCCATTGAATACCATAACTTCTTTATCCAGTCATCTGTCAATGAGCATTTAGGTTGATTCCATAACTTGGCTAAGGGCCTAGTGCTGCTACAGACCTAGGGTGCATGTATCTCTTTTTTTTTTTTTTAAAGATTTATTTATTTATTCATACAGAACTGGGGTACAGGCCAGAGGCTCAGGGGCGGTGAGAGGCTTCACCAGAGACAGAGTGGGGAGCAGAACAGGCAGATCGACGAAGTACACTGCTGAGGGGAGCAGCGGGCGGGTCAGGAGAGGTCTGGCTCGCCATGTGGTCTCCTCTTGGGCAGGCGGCAGGCGGGAATCGAACTCATGCGGAAGTGGCTTCAGATTCTCAGTGCTGTGCTTTAACCCGCTGCGCCACCAGGGAGGGCCGCATGTATCTCTTTTAGTTAGTTTTCATGTTATTTGGATAAAAACCTGGAAGTGGAATGGCTGGATTATATGATATTTCCATTTTATTTTTTAAGGGACTTCTTTACTTTTTCTGTAGAGGCTGTACCAATTTACATGGCCACCAGTAGTGAGAGTTTCTTTTTCTCTACACTCTTGCTTTGTCTTGTTATTTCCAGTCTTTTTGATGTAGAATGCTATTCTCACATGTGTGAGGTGATGTCTCTTTGTGGTTGTGATTTGTATTTTCCTTCTAATGATGTATAACATTTTTTCATGTGCTTGTGGGCTGTCTGTATGTTTTCTGTAGAGAAGTCTTTCTTTAGTTTTTTTCTACTGTTTTTGTTGTTGAATTTTTTATATACTGTGGAAGTTGAACCTTATTAGATGTGTGATCTGCAGGTATTTTCTCTCAGATCTGTGCCTCAGTTTCTTCACCTGTAGAGTGAGGATATTATGCTATTTGAGAATAGAATAAAAGTGAATAAAATATATAAATAAATAAAATAATGTATTCAAAGTTAGTTTGGAATTTCTTATATATTGTAGGAGAACTGTGAATATTAGTTCTTTCCCTCCCCTTGCCTTTTAGCAGTTTATGTAACTATACTTTTCCTTGTATGAACAACTGTGTTTCTAATACAGTGCACCTACTGTATTTGTAAACATGCACCTCCATTTGCAATTTAGAAGAATTAAAAAATGTATAAATATATTTTGTATCTAAGTGCTGTGAGAGAAGGGGAGAAAAACGATCAAAACTGAGAAGAGAAGGGCACAAGAGACTATGGTAATGGTTCATAGGTGAACTAATGGTTGGAATTTTATGGGGGAATACACAATGATGTAAAAGATATGCATAAAAAATAAAAACAAGTGGACACTAAAGAATGAAAGTTTTCTTTGTTTTAAGGAAAAGGGTAATCATTTTTTGTCAAATATTTACAGTGATTTAGGCTCAGAAGTTCAATTTTATGTACTTCTATAAGTCTGTCACCAAAAATATGTCATGAGAGGTTGACCTGGAGATGACATCTGGTGGTGAAAGTGGATGTTACCAAAGTACTTGAGAAGTTATTCATTATCATCCAAAATTTTTCATTCCACACATTTCTACCTCTTTTTTTGTAGGTGCAAAAGCTCACTTCTATCTTATTTCTCACCTGATTTTTTCAAACAGCTCATCAGAAACTTCAGTAACATTGACGTTAAGTTTAGAAAGTTCTACGTGAACTAGTAGTCCAACTTCAAAGTTTAATGAAACCAGGTTGGCCATCACCTCCACATCTACACCCTCTTTCTATGTTTGATATTTCTGATTGCATTTTGGGCTATTTCTTTTTCAAAGGTGATAAAGTTCTTGTTATTTTGTAGCTCATAAGGACCTTGCAAGCTCTCTTAAAGAGATATCTTAAAACTGAGCATTATTTTCAGGATTCTCTACAAATATGAGTTTCATGTTTATTTCAGGGATATCCTCTTTAATTTGGCAATTTCTGGTATCTTCTTGTTTTTCAGCTTCAAGCTTTTGGAACTCTTCCTTTAGCTGGATATTTTCCCTTGTAATTTCATCAGTTAATCTCTTGATTTGTTCATCTTTTGTAATTTTTTCATCTGGCTAAGGCCCGTTAAGAATTTGCTGTCTTATTTTGCGGGGGTTGAGTGGGAATGAGATCAAAAACAGGGGTGGGGAGGGAAGTGCACGGGATTATGATGATGGCACATGGGTGACATGGTGATGGGAAACCCGCGGGGATTACAATTGAGATGGAAAAAAAATGTACAAAATGATGTAAAAATAAACTTATATAAAAAAAGAATTTTCTGTCTTGTTGTCTTCATTAGCCAATATGATTTTCTGGATGTCTGTGTTTTTATTTTCTCCCCTTAGTTTAGGGAAGTTTAGCCATTATTTCTTCAATTTCTGTAGCCCTTTCTCTTTTTTCCTAGGATCCCTATAATGTGAGTATTGTTTTTTGTGCTGTTATCCTACATAGCCTTTAAAGTAGCTTTACTTTTTAAAAATTTTTTTCCATTTTCCTGCTAAGACTGGGTGAGTTCTCTTGCTCTCTCTTCCAGTTCATTTATTGGCTCCTCTGCTTCATTCCTTCTGCTACTGGGCCCCTTTATTGTATTTTTCATTTCTCTTTTCCTGTTGTTCAGCTCTGTAACTTCTGTATGGGTCTTTCTTAACTTTATAGTTCATCTATTTGTTCCTGATTTGGGGAACATTTTATCTCCATAACTCTGAACTCTCACAAGTATTGTTTTCTTTAAGGCCTTTTTCTAGGTTTGGTCTTGCTTTGTTTGGGACCTGCATTAGGCAACTTTGCTACCTCTTTAGACATGAAGGTTTGGCTTTCTGCATGGACATATACATAAAGAGTGATTTATATAGAATGTGCTTAGTAGATCCTGGTTAAATTGATTTATTGATTAATTTATATACTAGCTTGTTCCAGCCATTTTTGAAACTTGTGGGTCAAATTGTATTAAACAGATAAGTTAAATTGAGAAGTCTGTGAAAAAGTCATTAAGCTCAATTTGCCAATATTAGGAAAATGACATATCCATTCTTTATTTTAAAATGCTAGTTCTTAGCATAGTTTATCAAAGGCACATACATTTTTGACAAAGCATTGAAAAAAACCTGAAATAATTTACATCAAGCTGATAATTTCTATGAAGAAAATGGAAATAGGTGGTGACTAAGATGAAATTTAGTTTAATCTGCATTGTTTAAATTATTTTATCATGAGAACCTGTTTATATATTTCTTGTATATGTAATTTAAATAAGTCTAAAATAATATGGCTTATTTAACTGTATATATTTTGTTGTTGTAATTGAGTTAGGGAGGTATTATTTTACCTTTATAAGACTGATTTAGGTCAGGGATTTTTAACCTTCCTTCTATAAATGGACCTCAGGGACCCATGAACTCCTGAAATTATTTTCATATTTTACAAATGCATGTAGAAAATTTTTAGAGAAGATGCTCCATAAGTTTTGTTTGATACTCAAAGGGATCCATGACTAAATAATTTCAGGAGCCACTGACTGATACAGAAGAATCTGTTTTATTTGATAAAAATTCTTCAATTACTTTCTCTATTGCCCTTAAGGCTTGATGTATATATTGTGGCCTTATTGTGCTTATTTACTAACGTATCTTGTTTTGCCCATTTTCAGGACATGAGTAAAATAGTTATTTTTTTTGAAAGGGTGACATAGTTCAATTACTTGCTACTTCTAGTTAAATATTTCAGTTTTGGCATTTCTGATATATTCATCCTGTTCTGCTATTTATCTAAATGCTTTTGTATAAGTTGCTTTTATTATTTTTTCCCAACAAAATGATGGCTTGACATTATTGTGCCATAGACAGTGCATTTTAATGACTTGCTCTTCCTGAAATAAAATGATATCCTGTGAGGTTACTGAAAGAATAGGTCATAGCTACTTTGTTATTGAATTTTCCTATGGAATTAGAATTTTTAGGTTGTGTCTCCTGGGAAATAGAGTCTGAGATGAAGATTTGCTTGCAGAAGGTTTATTGAAGAACAACTCATGTAATGTGAGCGAAGCAAGATTAGGAGGGCAGAGAGATTGAACTTAAGCAGTTATAACAGAAACTAGGATCATTCCTATTGGGAGCGTGGAGTTAAGATGACACTTCACAGTTGTCTGGAATTAGATGTGGGCTGACTTGAGGGGGAGGGATCCAAACCTTGGGCAGGACAGTTTCTTTTTATGGTAGACATGGAGATGAGCTACACAGTTTCCCTTCCCAGCTGCAGGAAATGCCTTTAAAGCAGGCAACTTCAACTGTCAGCTGATTCAGGGTCTGCCTTAGCTATAGAGAACTGCTTCATCTGATGTCACATTCTTTTAGAGGCAGCTTACTAATGGTTGAGCAAGGTGAGTGTATAAATGTTCAATTGTTGTGATTTTACATGGGACTCTTTAGCACACAACACTTGCTGTCGCGAGCCATCCTGGTTGACTGAGCTTTTGTCAGGCAAGCATTGCAGTTTGACTTTTTTTTTAATCCTGTGACTGCTTCCTTTCCTTTACAGTGTTGATTTCTAGTATCTTGCGTCCCAAAATCCATCTCAGTGTCTGCTTTCAGAAAACTCACCCTGTGGTACTTTGGTTGAAGGTAGTTTGTGAAGGAAGACAGCTGTGAGCTTTCAGTAGCCAACTCTACTGATTGTTAAAGGGATAAATGCTTTGATCGTGAGTTTCTTGGGTTCATTTCATATATTAAACTTGCTCCATGTGGGAACAACTCTTCTAGCATTTTGTTTGATCTCTTTTTTGGGGGAACTTACAAGTGCAAGATTAGAGGGTCTATTACAACCTCTGCTACTACACTTAGTTTCTAGATCACAATTGATGCTTAGTGTCTCCCTCCTTCAGTGTCGGTTCTAGATTCTTAGCTTGACTCTGTACTTGTCTAGAGGCTTAGCAGATGGGGTAATTGACATCACTGAAGAATCTGAGCCTAAGTACCATGCCCTTTCTAGTTCCCACAGGAGTAGTTTAAAAAACTCATAGTTGTATGCTGGCTGTGACCTAAGTATGTGGTTCATGCTAGATGGCAGAAGTCAAAGGATCTGGTTCCACTCATGGTCCCATCTTCTAGTTGGACACTCTTAATATTGCCAAATCTCATTTTTGTCATCTGAAAGTAAGAATATTAATGGACCTTACTTGGTATGATTACTGAGAACATTAGATGAACTATTGTGCACAAGCTGCTTCGCAGAGGGCTTGACTCAGAGGAAGTTTTAAAGTCTTTCTTCTATCAAGATCTCTTGAAGTAAAATTCTATTCTCTTACCACTGGTAAAATCATCTAATTTTCCTAAACAACCATATTTCCTAATGAATAATACCCCTGTAAGAAAGAATGAGCATCTCCCTAAATCCAATATGACATTGCAGAGCTTAACTACTAAGTAAATATTCCGGGAGCCCTCAGATGGCACAAAGGGCATTCTAACATGTGAAAAATAGCAGCTCAGAGAACCAGTTATGCTGTACCTTCACCGCCCCTCCTGCTTTTCCTGGCTTCACAAGAATCATCAAACTAGCAGATTTTAACATTGGGACCCATCCTACCCATATGTTCTCCTAAATAGTGGGAAAAATGGAGGAAAATACGACATTTAACATTAAAAATTCCAGTGATATTTGTTTGCTAGCTTTAACATAGTAAATTCCTGTGTATAGATAATATATAGTAGCAACTTTTATGAGAAAAGTAGAGACTTAAATTCTGATTCTAACCACCTTTGGATACATCAGTATATTGATGGAAAGGACTTACTTTGTAGTAGCAGAATTAATGATGATGATGTTGATGCAAATACTGGCTTATCGTAGAAATTATTTTGTTGAATAAATAATAACTTAAAATTTATACGATTCATTTGCTAACTGTTCTAACTCTGTGATCCTGGAGATCCTAGAAAGATTACAAGGACATATGGGAGAAAAAGTAAGCAACAATTTTCTGTAGTTTCATTCCTGGGAGGATATTTTTCCCAATGTTGTCTGTAGAAGATAACTTATCTGAAGTGCTTATTAAAGCATAAAGTTCTTTATTAATATTAGTGGTGACTTGTCTGTGATCAGGTACAGTAAATTCGTGGCAGGACTATAAGTCAGTAATTTTTTTCAGTTTTCTTCATAGTAAAATATTTCATGTTTTAAAGAACTTATTTTATTTATTTCAATTCAGTCCACTCAGACTATATTTATAATACTAATTTGGCCCTGGATTCTTCAGTTATTATGACATTGCCTTTAACCATCAGATGTGCTATTTACTAACAACTAAAGTTGGTCTTTATCTCCTTTTTGGGGACAGATTAATGTATTTTTTCAGAGGAAAGCACAACTATTAATATTTGCTCAACAAACACAGTCAAAACAAAGTACAGGTAATCCACAAATAAAATCATATTTGTTTGATCTCATGACCATTGTGATATTTTTTTGGTGCTGGCATTAAATGGATCCTCTCTCCATTACTTTGACTATATATATCAGTTCATACTTTTAAGCATTCTTATAATATGAATATTGGACATTAAAATATTATGGAATTAGGAACATTTTAGAGTTTTTAGACTGAAAAAGTCATATAATGAAATTCATGATTCTTTAAAGGAGCAGATGATTGGAAAAGGTATAATTACTTGATAGCTTCATTTGCCTTTTTTATGTTACAAAAACTATTGTAAATCAATTAATTGTATACAAATTTTGCTAAAATAATTTTCTGGCCTGTTGATTAAATTTCTTTTCAAGTATATTTGTTGAATCAATCATAGTGAGCAAAAATTGGTTACAGTGATAGAATGTTCCATACAGTAATCCTTTAGCATTTTTCTTGGTAATATGGGTTTAATATTCATTCTCACAAAGTCCCTTAGCTCATGCTTTATTTTATTTCCTTTCAATAGTTTATTTTTCCATCATTTTGCACATCTTTCCATCTAAGTTGTAATACCCTGGGACTTCCCATCACCAAATCACCCATGTGCCATCACCAAAGTTCAGTGCATTTCCTTCCCCCCTGTTTTTGATCTCATTCCCCCACCACTCCCATAAAATGTCTCTGGAATATAACTATTCATTATTATTATTTTCTCGCCTCGTCTGTTATACTGCTGCTATGAGTAAAACCATTTGGTATTTTTCCTTTTCTTTCCAGCTTATTTCACTAGATCATGCTTTATTTTTTAGTAATTATACTTTTGGGGTTTTGTGATTCTTTTGTGCTTATGGAATATGGTATTATGGTCTTCTATTTTATAAAAATAGACTGAATTATTTCTGAAAGAAGTGTACCAGTCACCAGAGCTGCAGTAAGAGAGACTATGACTGTTAAATTGTTCAGTGAACTTCGGTTTAGAGACAATATCTGTGTTACATTAATCTTTGTCAGGTACATGACATTGTGACAATTCAAATTTAATTGACTTTCTGACCTTCAAAGAATGGTCTCCTATTTACTTTTTTTTTTTTTTTCAGTACTGTGGCATCGCCCTAGAGCTTGTTGAAAAGACAACAAAGGAAGATGTTTAGCATTTTATTTTGTTTTTTAAAGAAAGCAGACTTTTTGGAATTGAAAATGCATATGGAGGAACTTAGGCCATTAGGGAAGTCAAAATGAAGTCGTTGTTCCATTGGCAGAATTTTCAGTAACAAATGGTTGTTTTAATTCTTGTTATGAAATTTATTAATTCCACAATTTAACTACATCATTTTTTCCCCACAAATTCACATTGTAGATGTGAAAATATATATAATTTTTAAAGAAAGATTTATTGTGAGATAAATGTAATTACTTCTCAATAATCAAGTGAAATGATATAAATTAAATACAGTGCTAAATATTGGTAACTCTTCAATAATTTTTAATTTAATAAGAAAGTACTTTAGGATCTTTGAGTGTATAGTGTGTCTTAACTGTTCTGATTTATGAAATTACCTACTCTTAGGACTTCAGTATTTAATTCCTATTTGTAATTCAGCTTGTTTTTGAATGAGTTGGGAGAGATTATGACTAATCCATTACAAATGAGGAGTCAAAAAGAACTATTTCTAAAAATAGCTTTTAAAAAAATTATATGTACTCTTTTCCTTTATAAGAAAAAAAAGATTTATTTTTAATTGAGGTAATGTTAGGATACCTTCATCAGGTATTGTCACCATACCCATTACTAAATCATCCACAGTCTGCTATCATAGTCTACTGTGCTACTTTCTGTCTGTGTTCTTATCTAAATGCTGGTGGGGCAGCTGGTGAGCAGAAACATATATGTAGGAAGGAATTTTAAACAGCAAGAACTAGATATAAAGTTTCAAGTGTAAAGGAAGGTGATGTGTTTGAGAAATGATGAACATGCATAAGAGAGACAGGAGTTAGAGTAGAATTTTAACTTCAACCCAGTTTACCATAGATCTGTCTTTTTAAGGAGTTGGGGCTTTATCTTATAAACTGGGTAACACAAATTTAATTGTTTATGAAGAGGCAAACAGGCAATGCAGATGAGCGATTTGGATTGGGTAAGGATTGTAGTAAAATGGAATTCAGAAATCTCATATGCCCTATCTTATGCAAGTATCTTCACTTCTGTTCCAAGTGAGTTTACTGTGTGGGAATTTGGACCCTGTGTTACTAAATTTTCTAAGTTTTAAAAGTGAAATTGGATACTTTTTTTTTTTAAGATTTATTTATTTTGTGCATACAGAACTGGGGTACAGGCCAGAAGCCTAGGGGCGGTGAGAGGCTTCCCCAGAGACAGAGTGGGGAACAGAACAGGCAGATCCACGAAGTACACTGCTGAGGGGAGCAGTGGGCGGGTCAGGAGAGGTCTGCCACGCCATGTGGTCACCTCCGGGGCAGGCAGGAATCGAACTCGTGCGGAAGCGGCTTTAGATTCTCAGTGCTGCGCCACCAGGAGGGCCAAAATTGGATACTTTTAATGGGAAGTCCTCCTGTGTTCAAACCTAGTCAGAAAACGTATGTGTGTCTTATGTAAACCTCCATCTTTATTCTTTAGTCAACCCATAGTGCATCAGTGTATAGAGGGAATCAGAGTACAGCCTCTCCTGTAGTTAGCTCTGAAGCTGTAACACAAGCTTTTAAAAACAAGGGTAATGACATGGCAGATTTGATTTTGAGATAGATGTGTGGAAATTGGATTGGTGAAAGTAAAGAATGAATGTAGCATGGCTGTTAAAATAGAAAGAGTGAGAGAAAGGTTGTTAATTTAAGACAGTGGCATTAGGGGTGGGAGATGCATTGAAGAGATAATTTCAGTGTCGTGCCTCTCAAAATTTTCACTTTCACGTACCACTGTGGATTTATTCTTTGGGAAGATTTATGCCTTGCAAGCAAACTATAATTATTAATAATCATGTTACCATAGAAATTTAATGATTAATTGTAAGTTTCTGTAGGCACAAGGTGCATATAGTTACATACCACATTGAGGTGATACATTTCTAGTTAATGGTGAGAAAACAAACAGTGAAAAACTGCGAGGTTTTAAGTTTGCTTTTGCAGTCAGTAAACTATAGTTGGGAAAGGTGAGTGTGTACAATTCTTAATTAGTAGCCAAAAATGGGGAAAAATAATAACCCAAAAGTTTGACAGTCCATAATACACTTTGAATCAGGAAAATACACATTTTCTAGTCATTTCACTATAGCCTTAACACTTATTCTCAGTAAACCTTTGCACTGATAAAAATTGCTGAGAATTTCCAAAGAGCATTTGTTTACATGGGTCATATTTATCAATATTTGCCACATAAGAAATTAAATTTGCAATGAAGGACCTGTTTTGGAAAAGACATATCTCTGAGAAAGTGGCATTTAAGTTGAGATCTGAAGAATGCAAAATCTGTCATTGTTTTCCAGTCATCTTGATAAATGAATCATTGTTTTATATTTATTACCTCTCCAAATCAGAAGTTATGAACCTAGACTAGGCACAGAAACTTTGAAAAAACCAACAAACTTGACTAATACACTTAAACAACAGTAATATAAAATTTACTGATAACATACTTTGTCCTAAAAGTATTCTGTGCTGTGATTTTATAAGCTAATCTCATATTTAATCCTCAACTGAGATACTAAATAAATATTAATATTCCCAAATGAATTTTGAAGAGTTAACTAACAACTAGTAAATTAAAGGAACAGAATATGGATCCAAACCTGCATTTTTAAAAAAAAATAATATAATTGTTTATTTTTACATCATTTTGTGCCTTTTTCCATCTCAGTTGTAATCCCCGTGGGCTTCCATCACCAAATCACCTGGGTGCCATCACCACAGTCCAGTGTACTTCCTTCCCCCCACTGTTTTTGATCCCATTGCCCATTCTACCCCCATAAAATGTCTCTTGTAATGTCTAGTTATTCATTATTATTATCTCGCCTGGTCCTTTGTACTCCTGCTCTGAAAGAAACCATCCAGTATTTTTCCTTTTCTTTCTGGCTTATTTCACTAAGCCTGATCTTTCCCAGCTCCATCCATGTTGCTGCAAAAGGCATGTGTTTATTTATTTATTTTTTGGTTGTTGAGTAATATTCATTGTGTATATGTACCACATCTTTTTAATCCAGTCATCTACTTTTGGGCATTTGGGTTGTTTCCATGTCTTTCCAATTGTAAATAAGCAGCAGTAAACATGGGGGTGCAGGTGTCTTTTTGAATCAGTGTTTTTGTGTCTTTTGGGTAGATGCCTAGGAGTGGGATTCCTGGGTCATATGGAAGCTCCATGTTTAGCAGTTTGAGAAACCTCCAGTTTTCCATAGTAGTCGTATTAATTTGCATTCCCACCAGCAGTGCAGGAGAGTTCCTTTTCCTCCATATCTTCTCCAACATTTGTTGTTGCTAGTTGTTTGAAGATGTGCCATTCTCACTAGTGTGAGGTGGTATCTTATTGTCTAACCTGAAATTTTTTGTGGCAACTATATAGGAACAGAAAAATTAGTTCTGTATTATATAATAACTGATATATATATGAAAATATATTTATAGATATTTTTAGATATATAACTTAATTATAGTAAGTTCTTATATAACTTGTACTTGTAGTAGTATAAAGTGTTGATGTTACTTCCAAAAAATGCTTTTGTGTCAAACCTATTTTTTGTGTCAAACCTATTTTTATGTGAATTTCTGTAAGAGACAGTGTAAGCCTGCCCATAGATAAGATTCAGTACAATTATATTTGCAATAGCATGTCATTTAAATTTCTTGTGTGCTATAGCAGATAACTGTTAGCATAACACAATTGAATTTTTCACCTTTCCTCAATTTCATCTTTAGATGAATTTCATTTAATTTGACTACTTTTTTATTCAGCATTATTTTGAATATGTTACTGAACTAGAATAAAAGGAAGATACATTAATCTTCCCAGGAGTCCTAATTCTTTGTGGTCTTCAATATTACAATGATTTTTACCATTGTGAAAATTCAAATTTTTATAGAATTTTACAGGGTGGTAACTGCCTTATTATCATAGCACTAAAATCAGAAAAGAACAGAACTGACTTTTATTAAAAATCTTTTATATACCATATACATAAAAATCCATTGTTTAAATCCCTGTTTTATAGATAGAAGGAAAATGTCACCAAAGTTAAATAGCTCACTCAAATTACCACAAATGGAGATAGAGCTAGTATTCAAATCCAAGTCTGTTTGATGTCAAAAAGAATTTCTGTGACATCACTTGAAAACTATAGTCAGTTCATTTAATAGAATTTTGTCATTTTTTTTCTCAATTAAGGTGCTAAACAAACAAATGTGTTTCTAGGGTCTTGGGTTTCATTAGCTAGAACCTTTATTTTTCTTCTTTACTCACCTAATTCCTATTTATATTTCAGTCTCAACATGAAAATGAAGACCCTGTCTTACTTCTCTAATTTAAATTAAAACCAACCCAAGTCCTTACAGTGCTGTAGTTAGCAGAAAGATAAGTATTATCCTTTCCCATGTACTGTCTGAAATATGAGCATTTTAATTTCTTTTGTAGTTTTTGAAAACTTCAGAGTATTTGTTCCTTTCAAACAGGTGTATCTAATTTCCACCTCTAAGATGGGAAGAATCCTGGTGACTCTTAGTCTGTTGTCACTGTTGTTCTTTGTTATCAGGGAGTGTAGATGTCAGCTACTCACTTCCATCATCTGCTACTACTGGTTCCTATATAGCAATATTATTTGCTCACCCAGCTTTCGGCAAAGGCCATAACCTTCTTTCAAGTTAGGATGATTCCATGGGCAATTTTTCTCTTAGTGTTCCAGTTGACCCAGGGTGTCCTGCTTTTAGTAGCAATTTTCCTTCTATCCATTCTTCCCTACTGTCAAAGAATTGTAGGTAGCTGAGTTTGGGCATTCTCTCATTGCAGACCCCACAGTCAATGTCTCTTTATAAGAACTCCCCCAAATTTAAGCAAAGTTCTCAAATATTGATGTGCATAAGATATGTTGGGTTGTTACTGACCTTTTTTTGTACCTTGGGCTATCAAGATTGCATATTACTGGGTTCCCAACTCCAGAGATTCTGACTGACTATATCTGATGTGAAACCTAGAAACCTACAAATTTTAATAAATGTCTGAGGATTTTGAGACAGATGGCTTGAAATCCACTTTTGGGAAATAACAGTGTAAGCTCACACTCTTGTACTTTATGCCACTGTAATAGCAAACTGCTTGTCCTTGACCTATCCCACTCCTCTCCACCCCCAAGTCTTCCTCATGCTTTGTACATGTGTATATTTGTTTATACTTTTGGACACTATCCTTTTACATCTTTCCACCAGTGTGTGTGTGTGTGGTGGGTGTTGGGGGGAAAGGGGAGTAGAAGCGTCACCCCTCTGGCAAACCTTCCTTTAAATTTTAAAACTGTATTCAGTTATTTTTGGTGACTCTCCCAGGTAGGAAAAAAAGATTCTTTTCTTGTACTACTTCTTAGATATAATAAATACCAGTATGAATTTACATTACATTAAGAATTCTTTGAGGCCCTTCCGGGTGGTGCAGCGGGTTAAAACACAGCACTAACAAACTAAAGCCACTTCAGCATGAGTTCAATCCCCGCCTGCCCTGGAGGTGATCCACATGGCGCGGCAGACCTCTCCTGACCCACCTGCTTCTCCCCTCAGCAGTGTACTTCATCAGCCAGCCTGTTCTGCTCCCCACTCTGTCTCTGGTGAATCCTCTCACTGCCCCTGCACCTCTGGCTTGTACCCCAGAATAAAATAAATAAATATTTAAAAAAAAAAAGAATTATTTGAGGGAAACATCAGTGTAGGATAGAGTACAAATGACAATGGATTCTTATCCATTTTGGGAAATAAGACAGAACCTGGATTAATTGATGTTTAACCTGAGCTCTGAAGTGTGATTAAAAGCTAGCCAGGTTAACAGGTATAAGGAAAGTATCTCAAGTGGACAGAATAGTGTATATGAAGTTCTAGAGGTGAGAGAGTGACAGGTTTGAGACTGCAATTTAAATAAAGTTAGACTTTGGCTAGGGTCAAATAAAAGAATGCCTTGGAAGAGTCTTAAGCCAATTAGAAACCTAGCTGTGCAATTTGGAGAAAGAATTAGGGTAAAAGTGAAGTCAAGGAGAGAGCAGGTTTTGAAAAATTATAGCTATTAGAAAATAATGTTGATCTGGGATAGTGGTTGGATTCTAAACATGTGTAGAAAGTAGTCAACATGATTGGTGATTGTTTAGATATGGGAAAGCTTGCTGGAGACAATGATGCTGCCATGTTGCTGGCTATGTAATAGTGCCATGATTAGGTAGGGGAATGGAGAAGAGGAAGACATATTTTTGTATAGTTGAGGGCTGTGTTGGGTAGGAAAGTTGTTGAGTTCAATCTTCAACATGTTGAATGAAATGTCTATGAAACATCCAAGTATAAATAACAAGTTTAGTTTTAAAGAAAGAAGAGGTATGATTTTGAGAATGGGGAAGCAAGCTCATGAAGAAAACATAGTAATAATGTCTGACAATAAAATTGGTGAACTTGAATTTTCAATAGTACTAGTCAGTCTAATTGTGTGGTTTTATTTAAGTGTCTGTCAGGTATAGAGAAATTGGATATTTTTAGGATTAAGGTTTTGCCAGATAGTTGTCAAATAAAGATAATTAAGTAACAAGTTTTAGGATATTGACAAAAGAGTAATTAAAATAATGGACCAAGGAATCTTAGCTAGGTGATAATGATAATTTCACTTAATTATTATTTATTAAGTGATTACTATGTACCAGACATCCAGGATAGGAATAAAGAATAGAGAGAGAATTGATGGACAAGTTAATGGATTGGAAATTCAGGTGAGGTGGAAGAACAATTGTAATGGAAGATTGAATGAACACTTAAGAATGAAAAGAGTTTGAAGAGAGTGGAGTTTATGATTTAGTGATTTCAGAAATAGAGCAATTGGGACAATAAGATCTAAAGAGTGACTAAGGGAGTGTGTAGGTAAAATGATTCATTGAATAAGAGCACTGGTAATATGAAAGCTAAAGAATATCATAAGGTTTTATAAGAATAGTAAAGAAATAAAAACACAAGTTGAGAGGATATAAAGAAACTAGACCTCACTCTCATATTGCTGTTGGTACAACCACTTTGAAAAAGCATTTGTTTCTTATAAAACTGCACCTTCTTTTGACCCAGCCCTTTCTAGTCCTGCTATGTACGAAGAAAAATGAAAGCATGTCTGCAAAAAACTTTGTATATGAACTTTAATAGCTTTATTCTTAATAGTACAGAGCTGGAGATACCAGTAAGGTGAAATATCAATAGGAGAATAACTAAAATTATGACATCTATCTAATGCATTGACTACCATTTACCAAAAGGACCAAACTACTGATATATACAATAATATGGAAAAATCTCAAAAACACTATGCTAAGTAAAAGAAATTTTACTTAAATGATATATACAATATGGTTCCACTCACATGAAGTTGTAGAACAGCTAAAGCTAACCTATGACAAAAGGGGAAAAATTAGACTAGTGATTGTCATGTAAGCAAATGGGAGTGTGGAAAGTAGCATGAGGATACATTTTGAGATGTGATTATATTATCCCTCTAAAATACTGTTGGGTGGTTTATTCTTATTAGCATTTAATTTTCTGATCCTCCCCATCTTTGTTGATTTAATTTATTTTTTTAGTATGTACACCATCATATAAACATGTTGTATAGTCAAAACTGTACAAAATGAATACACTTAGAAAAGTGTTATTCTCTCTGTTCCTTTCACACCACCCCACTACTACTGTAAAAAAGCAGTTTCACTTGTTTGTGGTTTATCCTTCCTGTTTCATTTGAAAAAATAAGCAGATTCATTTATGTTTTTATTTCCCAGAGCTTTCCTACAAGAAAACTGCATACTTTATATATTCTTTTGCAGTTTGCTTTTTCATTTAACATATCTTAGAAAATCACTCCATATAAGTTAATAGATATTTTAAAAATAGCTTCATACTATGTAATGTTTATGTATACATATGCAATATAGTATTATAGCTTAATCAGTCTCCTATGTTTGGATATTTAGGTAGTTTATACTATTTTGCTGTCATGAATAACCTTTGTATGATTATGTAGGTATTACAGAATAAACTTGTAAGTAGGATTACTGAGTGAAAATAAAACTGTCCGTGCAGCTTTGTTAAATAGTGCCAGATTCTTCTCCAAAAGGGTTATACAAGTTTATATTTCAAGGAACAATTTATGAATGTTAATTTTGACATTGATTCACCAACAGAATGAGTTGTTATATTTCTTAATTTTTGCCAGTGTAATGAGTGAGAAATGACAGAATATTTTTATTTTTTTACATCATTCTTCATTTTGTGCACTTTTTCATCTCAGTTGTATTCCCCATGGATTTCCCACCACCAGTTCACCCAAGTGGCATCACCACAGTTCAGTGCATTCTTCCCACTATAGTTCTATCCCATCCCCCCTTCCACCTCCATAAAATGTCTCTGGTTTATAGTTGTTCATTGTTTTCATTTCATTTTTACTCTATTACATTTGTTTGTCTCTCCTCCCTTCCCCCCTGCCCCATCCTTCACACTCCTGCTATGAGTGAAACCATCCAGTATTTTTCTTTCTCTTTCTTATTGGCTTATTTTACTAACCATGTTCCCTTCCAGCTCCATCCATGTTGCTGCAAAAGGCATGAGTTTATCTTTTTTGGTTGCTGAGTATTGTTCCATTGTGTATATGTACCATATCTTTTTTTTTTAAGATTTATTTATTTATTCATACAGAACTGGGGTACAGGCCAGAGGCTCAGGGGTGGCGAGAGGCTTCACCAGAGACAGAGTGGGGAACAGAACAGGCAGATCGACGAAGTACACTGCTGAGGGGAGCAGCGGGCGGGTCAGGAGAGGTCTGCCATGCCATGTGGTCACCTCCGGGGCAGGCGGGGATCGAACTCATGCAGAAGTGGCTTTAGATTCTCAGTGCTATGTTTTAACCCGCTGCGCCACCAGGGAGGGCCTGTACCATATCTTTTTAATCCAGTCTTCTATTTTGGGGCATTTGTGTTGATTCCATATCTTCCCTATTGTAAGTAGAGCAGCCATAAACATGGGGGTGCAGGTGTTCTTTTGAATCAGTGTTTCTGTGTCTTTTGGGTATATACCAAGGAGTAGGATTGCTGGGTCATATGGATGCTCTATTTTCAGACTTTTGAGAAACTTCCAGTTTTCTATAGTGGTTGTGTCAGCATGCATTCCCACCAGAAGTGTAGGAGAGTTCCTTTTTTCTCCACATCCTCACCAGCATTTGTTATTGCTAGTTGTTTCAATATGTGCCATTCTCACTGGTGTGAGATGGTATCTCAATGTGGTTTTAATTTGCATTTCCCTTATTATACGTGCTGTTGAACATTTTTCCATATGCCTGCCTTCCATCTGCATTTCTTCTTTGGAGAAGTGTCTTTGTAGCTCTTCTGCCCAGAGAAATGACACAATATTTTAAATTTCCATTTTTTAAATTATGAGTGAGGTTAACATCTTTTCATATATTTAAAGGCCATTTGAAAATTGAATGCAACTTTATGTCTTTTTTGTAAATTATCTTTTGATGCCTTTTCCCCATTTTTTTCCTCATTATTTAAATGAACTTGTGAGGGTTTTTTGCTTCAAATTTTGGATTTGGGGTTATATTTTGGTTAGTATTTAAGGGGATCTGCAGACTTTGTTGTCTTTCCTCTTGAAGACAAATGTCTAGTATCAGGTTGTCATTTGTCTTTTGACATTATAAAGTTTTGAGCGTACAGAATATTTTTTCATTTAACTTTTTATTTTGCCTTTTCAAAGAGCCAGGAGTTTATTAATTTCACTAACTTCCATTGTGTGTTCATTAATTTCTGCTTTTATCTTTATTATTTATTTGCTGTTTTTAATTTTATTTTTGTTCTTTATCCTAGCTTGAAATAAATTAGTTTTTGTTGGGAGTGACATTATCTTATGTTGTGGTTTTGTGGTTGATACAAACTGAAGGGAGAAAAAAATTAGTATAAATATTATAGGATGGATATTTCAATACTATAAGAAAAAGTGTCTATTTGGTGTATTGTAAAAGGGCTTGGTGCCTACCTTTGAGAAACAAGGACCATTTGCTATCCAAAAGAGGCTGCACATTTGCTATCCAAAAGAGGCTATCACAGTGTATAGCTTTGTCTGTTCCTTTTAGAGAAACTTCATGATGCTCTAGGGTATGCAGTAGCAGAGCTTTGGATCTCACAAAAGCCTGAATACATCTTTGATTGGTTATATATTAAAGGAAATAGCCACAGCATGGTGCCAGACAAGTGTAGAGCCCAACCAATTTGATCCTTAAGCAGGGAGAAGACGTCTATTCATCATTAAGAGGTTAGATTGTAAAATGTTGTAATTATTTCAGCCTAAATTGGTTTAAAGCTATTTTTTTTTCAATAAAACTTCTCTTGAAATTGTGAGGCAAGAAGACAGTTTTCATTTTGACGACCTTTCTTGCATTGTGTTTTTCTTCAAGTCCTCCCACCCTACTCTGTGGCCTACTCTATTTGCTGTTCAAATCTGAATCATAATGTGCATCTGGAGGGATCCTGAATCATGTGACTGACTGAAGTGTCTCTTGTCATTTATTAACATTCTTTGAATATCTAATTTTGACATATTTGGCTATATCATGAAGAAACTTGCTCCTGCTCTTGACTGTTTTAGAGGTGGGTACATCTGTAAAATTATTTTTTCTCTTTTTCATCTATGTACAGTTTTTTGGTCTTTGTTTTTTTAATTACAAAATGAAACAAAGAATTATAGTCACATTGGGCCTTCACAAGGATCCTTTTACTTGAAGGACCACTCTTATAATGAATGATTTTTATTCAAGTGAATATTCATATACTTCTCTGACTCTAATTTGTATGAAATGACAGCCTGTAGACCATTTTGTTTGATTACAGTCCCTTCACCTTCATTATCTTTTATGTCTATTTAAACTCTGGACTTGCCATATCCATCTTGACCCTCCCCCACATCACTCTGTTTGTATTTTCTTTCACTGCAATTTTCCTCTTTTCTGTTCTGTGGGCATTCACAGATTGTTTTTGGAGTTCATTAAAAAGGGAGTGTGTTGTCTGGGTGGAAAATTACATTTGCATGCTTGAGAGAGGCCTAAGGGTTTTTGTGGGATTTGGCAAGATTCCTGGCTTGGGTGTTGGAGGGTAGGGGATATTAAGAAAAGGAGGTAATAAGAAGGGATTTTTGGAGAGGAGAAAAGTAAGAGTTGTTGAGATCATTTCTTCTGTCCCATATTTTTCTTTCCATATTACATACATCTAGCTGATTTTCTCTTTCTTTTTTATGCATGTATAAACCACTTGACTAACAATGGGACAGATCAGAGGCCTTTCTTGGAAATATTTTTGAATGCTTGATAGAATTCTACAAAGCAGAAACCTTTCCTATGATGGTATTTGTACATTAACTAGTGAAGCTGACAAAGTCAAAGTATATATATTTGTGTGTGTGTTTCCATTTCTTTGTAGCAGTTAAGGTGGTTTACATAGGAAAATTAATTATTTCTTGAATTAATATGGTATTTCATCTAAGCTGGCATGTACATAGAAGTTTAGTTATGGTTTGAATTAGGACTTCCCACTTAACAAAATTTAGGTTTCAGGTATAATATTTAGCCCTTTTGAAGTTGGTAATGTTCACTTTTATTATCAAAGTTGATGTCATTTGTTATCCAGAACTTGTCATAAGGAAAACATAGAACATTTATAATAAAACAAATATATTTTATAGCAGTGAGAACTCAGAATAATTTGTTTAGGTTTGTGGCTAATACCAGCAGTGTGGTTGATGGAGGACCAAGGGTGAGCATTTGGGTGGATTAGGAGTAGGTAGGAAAGTCAGGGAGTTACTTTGTGCTATCTTGTGTATTTATAGGAAAGTATATTGACTTATCATAGAGCTGGCCTACAAAGCTGAATTCTTTTAAAAAGTATGACTTACTACACACACTGTAACAAATATTTTTTTTTAAAGATTTATTTATTTATATAGAACCGGGGTACAGGCCAGAGATGTGGAGGTTGAGAGGATTCACCAGAGACAGAGTGGGGAGCAGAACAGGCAGATCGACGAAGTACACTGCTGAGGGGAGCAGCGGGCGGGCCAGGAGAGGTCTGCCACGCCATGTGGTCACCTCCGGGCAGGCGGGAATCGAACTCATGCGGAAGCGGCTTTAGATTCTCAGTGCTGTGCTTTAACCCACTGCGCCACCAGGGAGGGCCCGTAACAAATATTTTTAATTTAATATTGACTGTGTTCCAAATACTTGCTCAGAACTACAAATATGAATAGTAGTTGTCCTCAAGGTTCTTACAGTCAGTATGAATATATATTTTTGCAATTGTATATGTGTGATATCCATAAAGTATAGAAATGTGTATATTTAAGATTGTAAAAGTCCTTGAAGACAGGTATATTTGCCTATATTTCTAGCAATTGCTAACAGTGTGTGTGTGTTTATATTAAAAAAAAATAGTTATAGGCCCTCCCTGGTGGCGCAGCGGGTTAAAGCACAGCACTGAGAATCTAAAAGCCGCTTCCGCATGAGTTCGATTCCCGCCTGCCCTGGAGGAGACCACATGGCATGGCAGACCTCTCCTGACCCGCCCGCTGCTCCCCTCAGCAGTGTACTTCGTCGATCTGCCTGTTCTGTTCCCCACTCTGTCTCTGGTGAAGCCTCTCACCGCCCCCGAGCCTCTGGCCTGTACCCCAGTTCTGTATGCATAAAATAAATGAATCTTTAAAAAAAAAATAGTTATAAGTGCTGGAAAGAAGTTGTATGAAAAATAGCTTTGATTGCATCATCAATTTTCATGCCCTATTGGATATTTCGTTAGTATGTAAACATATACTTCTTGCCTCTTTAAAAAAAAATTCTTTAACTCTACTAAATTCTGTCAGCTCTTTCTTTACTGTCCTCTACAGTAAAACATTAAGAGGTTTCTCTGTTCATTAAATCCAAGTTCTCTCTTGCCATTCTTCTAAACCTGTTTCAGCCAATGTTAATATACTATTCTAAATCTTCTCAAAGTCACTAATGATATCTACATTGCTACTTCTCAGTCTTCATCTAAGTTAACTATCACTGGTGTTTAATACAGTTGATCAGTTTCTCATCCTTGATTAATTTTCTTCATAAGGCTCCTAGGGTACCACATGCTTAGTTTTTGTCCCTTACCTCATGGTACCTCTTTCACAGGTACCATTCTTCTTCTCTTTTTTCCCTCAGCATAAAAAGTGCATTATAAAAACTTCACATGGTAAAAATTTGACTGTGTTTACTTTTGATATACAATTCTATGACTTTTATCACAAATTACAAATATATGTTATTAAGATACAGAACGATTCTGTCAGCCCAAAACACTCCTTCATGTCATCACAAAGTCACACCTTTAACACTTGGAACCACTGATTAGCTCTTCAGCACAATATTTTTATCTTTTTGAAAATGTTATATAAGTACAGTTATAAACTATATAACCTTTCTATGCTGGCATTTTAAAAACTCAACATGTCTTTGATCTTCCCATAAATCTTTGTGTGTATCTTTTGTTCCTTCTTAATCTGATTATTCCATTGTATGCATGTACCATAAGTTGCTTATCTATTCACATTAATCCAAATGTTAAAGGACATTTGGATTGTTTCGATTTGGCAATTGACAATTATGAACAGAACTATAAGCATTAATAACCAGGTTTTTTTTTTTTTTTTTTTTTTTTTAACATAAGTTCTTTTTTTTTTTGGGAGAAATCCCAGGAGTGGGATTGCTGGGTAATATGGTGGTAAGTATTTGTTTAACTTGATAAGAAACTGCCAAATGCTTTCCCAGAATGTCTGCCAATTTTGCATTTCCACCAACAATGCATGAAATCTCAATTGTTCTGCATCCTCACAAGCAATTTTATTGTCTATATTTTAAATTTTGTTCTCATGAGTATATGGTAGTTTCTCTTTATGATTGTACCTTACATTTCTTTAAGGCTAGTGATGTTGAACATTTTCCCATATGCTTACTTTCCATTTGTATATTTTCTTTGGAGAGGTATCCAAATATTTTGCCTTGTTTTATTTTTTTAACAATAAATCATATTTATTGTTTGGAATGATTTATTTATCATTCCAAATAAAATTAAATCAGCAAAGTAAAAAGGAAAGCAAGTGAATACTCATGCCAGTCGCAGTAATATCAGTCATATTTTGAAGAGCAAAATAGACCAGACTGGAAATTAAACAGGACAGAGTTCTCATTTTGTACAAATTAAAATTTTGAGACCATGTAGTAGAACAGAGTGATATTACAAAGTACTCCTTTAATCAATACAGAAATACCTGTCAGAGGAAATTAAAGTAAATAAGTTTCTTTTAAAAAAATACGTTTACTATCGCCATGCTTTAAATTGGGTCATTTTCTTATTTCGAGTTTTTATATTTCTTATATGTATTTATGTATTTGTGTTATATATTCTGAATACAAATCATTTTTTATATGTATTTTGTAAATATTTTCTTCTAGTTTATGGCTTGTTTTCCTATACTCTTAAGAATGTCTTTGGTAAAGCAAAGGTTTTAATGAAATCTAACTTATTAGTTTCTTCTTTTGTGAATTGTGCTTTTGAAGACATATCTAAAAATACTTTGTTTAATCCTCATCTCAAAGATTTTCTGCTATATTTATTCTAAACATTTTATACGTTTGCATGTTACATTTAGTCTGTAGTCCATTCTGAGTTAATTTTTGTACAATATGTGAAGTTTATGATGAAATGCTACTCTGTTGATTCTCCTTGATATATGATGTTCAGTGTGTATGTGCTGAAAAGACTGTCCTTTCTCTATTGAATTGCTTTTGCATCTTTGTCACATCAATTGACCATATTTGTATAGATGTATTACTACACTATTCTTTTTCATGGGATTATATTTTTATCCCTTTATCATTATCACCCCAACTTCATTACCATACTTTATCATTACCATTGATAACTATATTTTTATAGAAGTCTTAAAATCAATTAGTGTGGTTCTTCTTTTATCTTTCAGAATTGTTTTAGCTATTCTACTACCTTTTAAAATCAACTTCTCTCTTCTTTTTAAAATTGTGCTGAGATTTTGATTGATATAACAATAAAACTACGTATCAAATTAAAAAAAAACATTTATTTATTTATGCACACAGAACTAGGCCAGAGGTACTAGGAGTAAAGGGATTCACCAGAGACAGAGTGGGGAGCTGAACAGGTAAATTGACTGAAATATGCCGCTGAGGGGAACAGCAGGCTCATCAAGAGAGGTCTGCCATGTCATGTGGGTCACCTCCCTGACTGGGAATTGAACTCATGCTGCAGTGGCTGCATTAGCTTCCAACTATATATCAAATTTGAGAAAATAGAAATCCTTACTATATATTTTCTGCTTTCAATCTGTGAACACAGTAGGTATCTATTTAATTCTTCCTGGATTTCTTTGATCACTCTTTTGTAGTTTTCAGCATACAGTTTTTATTACATGTTTTGCTAAACTTATAACTACATGTTTTACTTTTTTGAAGTTATTTTAATTGGTTATTTTTTTAAATTTCAGTTTCCATTTGTATATCGATCACTTAAATAAATATGTTTTGATTTTTGTATATTGACCTGTATATAAGCCCTTGCTAAATACACTTAAAAGCTTTAGGAACTATTTTGGTTAATGCCTTGGGTGTTTCTATGTAGACTATCATGTCATCTTTGAATATTGATACTTTATATTTCTTCCTTTGTAATCTGTATACATTTTTTCTTTTTTTGTAATCTGTATACTTTTAAAATATCTTTTCCTGCAAGTTCCATCAGCCAAGACTTCCCCTATCTGATGTTGAACAGGAGTGCTTTCTTCCCTGTTCTGGATCTTAGAAGGGAACATTGAATCTTCATTTATTATGAGGTTAGTTGGAGAATTTATCAGGTTGAGTAAAGTTCCTTCTATTGCAGAGGATTTAAAAAGTATATATATATATATATATATATATATATATATATATATATTATAATGAATGGATGTATACTTTGTCAGATGCTTTATTCAGTGCCATTGGCATGATTGTATTTTAAAATTAGATCATTGAATTCCCAAGATAAAACTAACTTTGTTTTGGCATATTGTTCTTCTGGGTTCAGTATGCTAATATTTTGATGATAATAATTTTTGTCTATGTTCACAAGGGATATTGATTTTTAGTTTTCTTCCCTTTTCTCTCAATCCCTCCCTCCCATTTTCCCTTCCTTCTTTTCTCTGACTGGCTTAAAACGAGGGTAATTCTGATCTCAGAGTTTGGAAGCATTTCTCCTCTCCCTTCTGTTTTCTTGAAGAAATCTTATAAACGGTTTTTTTTTTAATTTATTTATTCAGGCATACAGAACTGGGGTACAAGCCAGAAGCTCAGGGGCGGTGAGAGGATTCATCAGAGACAGAGTGGGGAACAGAACAGGATGATTGATGAAGTACACTGCTGAGGGGAGCAGTGGGCAGGTCAGTCAGCAGAGGTCTGCCGCGCCATGTGGGTCATCTCTGAGATGGGGATCGAACTCATTCTGAAGTGGCTTTAGCTGCTCAGTGCTGTGCTTTAACCCACTGAGCCACCAGGGAGGGCCCTATTTTATTTTATTTTATTTTATTTTATTTTATTTTATTTTATTTTATTTTAATGTTTGGAAGATTTGCTTGTGATACGATCTGTCCTTGGAGATTTATTTTTCAGATCTTTAACTTCTGTAATAAATACAAGACTATTCAGGTTACCTATTTAATCTTTGGTGTGTCTCAGTAGTCTACATTTTGATTCACTTATCAAATTTGTGTGTATAAATTATTCCTAATCACTTATTATCCTTTCAGTGCCTGCATGATCTGTAGTTACATCCCTTCTTTCATTCCTGAACTTTTTATCTTCTCTCTCTTTTTCTTTTTCAATAATAGAAAAAGAACTTAGTAGAGTTTTATCAATGTTATTGATTCTTCAGAGGACCAATTTGGCTTCATTTACTTTTATAGCTTTGTTTTTCTCTATTCAACTCTATAAGAGTTTGAAAAACATTTATGAAATGACACACTTCATTTCAAAAGTTTTTCTAATTCATCTTGAGACTTCCTCTTTGACCTGTGAATTACTTAGAAATTTATTGTTTAATATTCAAGGGTTTGGAGACTTTTTTAAAAAAATATTTATTTAGGCATAGTATACAAGAACTGGGGTACAAGCCAGAGGTTTGGTGGGTGAGAGGTTTCACCAGAGACAGAATGGGGAGCAGAATAGGCCAGTTGGAGAAAAGTTATTAAATTCTTCTCCTCTTCTGTTTCTTGTCCTTTGAAGTCTGATATTGTTATAAAAGTTAATTGACATCAGACATAAAAGAGTATTCATTAACTTCTTTAAAACCCACAGCTCTTTCCAAGCCTGATTCTGATATTTTTAAAGTTCTCATCTCTTTTTTTCTGAACATCCATTTTAGAATACATTGGAACAGAACATCTACAATTTTTAAACAATTGCTTTATGTGCTATCTTTAGCTTTGATAGCAGTTTTTCCATAGAAACAATATTATAAATGGTGATTTGGTTCCTCCAGCTTACTCCAGTACCTTTTACACTATGTTAGAATGCTTTTTGAATTTTTCAAACCAATAGATCTAGGGTAACTCAAAGAGTAGAACCTAATGTAAACTATGAATTTTGAAACAAATAATCAAACATAAAATCAAATATCAGTTGGGCATATTTGTGTAGATTTATTCCCAGGTTCCCTATTCTGTTCCATCGATCTTTGTGGCTGTTATAGTCTTGATTACTATAGTCTGCTGTCTAACAAGTCTTAAAAATAGGGTGAAATTTTTCCTCCCACTTTATTCTTCTCTTAAAATTTTGTTTTAGCTATTCCAGCTAAAAGTGTTAAGAATATCTTGTCTAAACACCGGATGGTTTCACTCATAGCAGGAGTATAATGCACCAGATGACAAAATAATAAGAATAATAAACAGTCATATACCAGAGACATTTTGTGGGGGTAGAGTGGGGAATGGGATCAAAAACGGGGGGTGAGGGAAGTGCACAGGACTATGGTAATGGCACATGGGTGACTCCGTTATGGGAACCACGGGGATTAAAATTGAGATAAAAAAAAATCTACAAAATGATGTAAAAGCAATCTATTAATTTAAAAAATAATAACATCTTGTCTATATACACAAAAAAGTCTTGCTGTAATTTTCATGGCTATATGCGCTAACTGCATTTCAATAGAATTGATATATTTACTCTGCTGAATTTTCCAATTCATGAACATAGATTCTTCATTTATTTAGGTCTTCTGTGCTTTCTTTCATTAATGTTTTCTAGTTTTCAGCATACAACTGTATGATGCTTATTAAATTTACAAGTATTTCTCTTTTTTTAGTGATTATGACTTGCATTTTGCCTTACTTTATTTTTACATTTTAAAAGGATGTGTTTACTTGGAAACAGAAAGGAAAGAGAGGTACCTATATAGTCTCAGGTAGGGAGAAGAGCTGTGTCAAAGTAGTATTTTAAATTTTAGTTTCTAATTATTCATTGCTGGTATATAGATATACAGCTTACTATTATTTGTTGTATCATGTGTCATGTCATCTTACTGAGCTTACTGATTTATTATTACTTTGTCTATTAAGAGTGATGAAACCCAACATCTTAGGTGAAAGAATCCATTTTATTATCATCAAGTATATTAACTAATGATACTAATTAGATTGAGGAATTTCTCTATTCCTATTTTTCTTTTTTTTTTTTTAAGATTTATTTATTTATTCATACAGAACTGGGGTACAGGCCAGAGATGCAAAGGGTGAGAGAATCACCAGGGAAAAGGTGGGGAGCAGAACAGGCAGATCTACGAAGTATACTGCTGAAGGGAACAGCTGGCGGATCAGGAGAGGTCTGCCACGCCATGTGGTCACCTCCGGGGCAGGTGGGGATCGAACCCATGCAGAAGTGGCTTAACCTTCTTAGTGCAGTGCTTTAACCCGCTGCGCCACGAGGGAGGGCCCTATTTTTCTAATAGTTTTAATCATGAATGTGTGTTGAATTTTGTCAAATACTTTTTCTATATCAACTGATAAGGTTATGCAACTTTTTTAGGCTATTAATGGATTGTGTTGATCAATTTTCAAATATCATTTTCAAATATTGAATCAGCTTGGTTGTGGTGTACAGTTCTTTTTATGTATTGTCAAATTCTGTGTGCTCATATTTTGATAGGGATTTTTGTGGCCTATTTATGAAGGATATTTGTTTATTTTCCCATTTTGGTACTATCTTTGGTTTTGTTATCAGGGTAGTATTCATTTAATAAAAATATTTGGAGACTATTCCTTCACTTATATTTTCTGTAAAAGGATGTTAATTATTTTTTTAAAAGATTTAGTTATTGATGCATATAGAACTGGGGTACAGGCCAGAGGTGCAGAGGCGGTGAGAAGATTCACCAGAGATAGAGAGGGAGCAGAACAGGCAGATGTACTGAATACACTGCTGAGGGAACCAATGGGCAGGTCAGAAGAGGTCTGCTGCACCCTGTGGATCACTTCGGGGTAGGGAATCGAACTCCCACTGAAGCGGCAGCTGTGGCTAGCTTGCAGTGCTGCATCCCAACCCATTGTGCCACCAGGGAGGGCCTATGTTAATTATTTTTAAACATTTTGTGGAATCCTCCAATGAAATGATCTGAGCATAAAGATCACTTTTGAATAATTTCCTCAGTGATGCAGATGTTTTTGATTAAATGCTACTTTTGACTTACTTAATTGTAAACAGTCAAACTACATTAAATATAACTCATCAAAGTAAAGTTCTGTTGTGTATTTTGTACCTGCATTTCTTTGCTCTATCCTATCCAAGAGGGATATGAACAAAAGGAGAAGCAAGTAAATGTAATGTATTCTAAATTTCTAACCTATTCCTTGGAATACTTTATGTTGCCAAACATGATGTTGACCACACTGATACATGTCATCCTTTTAAAAGAAATTTAGTCATAGACAATCAAATCTAAACCATAACCAAGTGTGTGTGTGTGTGTGTGTGTGTGTGTGTGTGTGTGTATTTGTTTAAACTGTTCAAGGATGCTGCTTACAGTTTTCAGAGGTTAGACTACTTGTTCTTTTTTTCTAACATTCTCCAGCACCTTGTTATACTCCAACTTGTAGGAAATAGTCCTTCTATAATTTAACGTTACTGAATAGAGATTTTATCAATAGAGTTGGAAGTAATAATGTTTTGTTGTTTTGCTTGTTTATTATTTAGTGTTCTAGCTATACTTCCAGCTTCAGATTCATTGTGTTACTAATGAAACAATTTACTAGTAAGGAGAAGAAAAGATAGAGCCCTTCTGAGTTGGAAAAAAACTGATTATCATACTGATCACTCAAGTGCCAGGTGCTATTAAAATTTCCTATGTTCTTTTGTGAAAAATATGAGTAATTGAAGCTAGTTCCTTATTTCCAATTTTATAAGTCAAGGAAGCAGTCATTTCTGCAGTATACAGTGCTTCATTTAACAGAATGGTACAGGATTAATCTGTTTGGCTACGAAAGGACAAGACAGAGTACAAACATGCTGTGTTTAAGACTTGAGTAGCTGTTACTTGAAAAGATGACAGGATTTTGCATTCTTGCTCTATCAATTATTAAAAAGAATTTGAAACCTCAGACTAAATTTTTAAATGTTTATGTTTTATTTCAATTCAAGCATTATTATTAGGTATGTGCATTTTTTTTAAAGATTTATTTATTTGTGCATACAGAACTGGGGTACAGGCCAGAGGCTCAGGGGCGGCGAGAGGCTTCACCAGAGACAGAGTGGAGAGCAGAACA
>NW_004567109.1:24460674-24482124 GCF_000260355.1 Condylura cristata | reverse complement strand
CCGGGGCAGGCGGCAGGCGGGAATCGAACTCATGCGGAAGTGGCTTCAGATTCTCAGTGCTGCGCTTTAACCCGCTGCGCCACCAGGGAGGGCCTCGCATTTTTTATTTTTATATATTTCTGTTGTATTGACCCTTTTTACCATCATAGAATGTCCCTCTCTATATCTAATAATATTTCTTGCCTTATAGTCTATGTTGTTTTATATTAATATAATCCTTATAATTATACTAGGATAGTCAGTATAAACCCAACTAATATCAAGAAAACTGGTTGTTCTCTTTATAGTGTTTTTGGTGCATAATTCTTCTGGCCTTTGAAAAATCTTCTTCCCAACTTTCCATACAGGATAATTATTTAAGATGAATTCCTCAGTGAAGGAGGCATCATATGAGCATTTGAACTTTCTTGATTCTGTGATTCCATCACGACCAATATAACCTAGAGAAACAGGTGTTTGATTGCTTGAATGCAGATAATGCCAATCAAGGGAGGTCTCTCTCCTGTAGTACAACCTTTACCTGTAACTTTACTTTCAAGGATGTATAGTAACTTTTGAACATTTCTCACTATTTAGGTGAAACTTTTCCAAAATTGACAGGCTTCCTAAAAATAGGTATGAATTCTCTTGGATATTATCTGTAACTTCTACATTCAAGGTACATGGCCCGTGTCACTTCTTTCCTTCCTTAACCTGCCCTGTACAGGAATATCCGCAGCTATTTTGTAGATAAATATTTTTAGAAAATTGGGAGAGCATGTCTTTCAAGGACTTTCAGAGCAATGACCTACTGCCCCTTACCTACTTCTTTCACTAATTAATGTGATTGATGAGTTATTCCCAACCTGTCATATCCAACATATGTCCCTGTATGCCAGACATTTTATAAGGCTACCTTTACTCTCCTGAAATAAAATTCATACACAGTATAACATACTTAATACATAATTTCTAAACAGTATAATAAAAATATAAAAATAAAAAGTAGAATGAGGTGATATATTTCAGTATATAAATGCTTGATCACTTTAAGACTTTAGAAAACATGATTAAAATAAGATATTCTTATTTATACCTATGTACTAAGTGCTAAGAATATAGCAGGAGACAAAACACCTTAATAAAAACAAAATCCTCTATTTGTGGACAACATATCCTGTTAGAGGCATATATATAATAAACAAGAATATAAATGGTGATAAGTGATGAAGAAAAGAAATAGAAGGTTGGTTTTCATAATAAAGAAATTGAATTTTACAGGTCCAGATGGCTTCACTCATGAATTTTTAGAAAACACTTAAAAAATAAATAATACCAACTCTTTCAAAAACATGAAAAGGAGGAAATACTTTCTACCTCATTTTTGAGGCCACTATTACCCTGCTATCAAAACCAGAGACATTATAAGAAAATTAAACTACAACCTATATTATAGACAGAAAAATTAACAATATTTTAGCAAAGCAAACCCAAAATATGTCACATCCAAGTGAGATTTTTTTCAAGAATACGAATTTGACATTCAAAAATTAATAAATGTAATTCATCCTTTTAACAAAACTTAACAGATGCAGGTGAAACATTTGACAAAAATCCAACATGTTTTCTTTGATAAAAAGGAGAGACTGTTTCTCAGCTCATTCTGTGAAGGCAGCATTGTCCTGATACCAAAATTAAACAAAGATATTATGGGTAAACTATAAACTATTATCTGTCATGAACACAGATGCAAATATTCTAAACAATTCTGGCTAATTAAATTCAACAATCTATTAAAAAAGGTATCATATCATGACTAAGTGAGTTTTCTTCTAGGGATGCAGGGTTGTCTTGGTGATAGTAATTTTATGGGGATTACATCTGAGAGGAGAAATCAAACAGTGTATAAAAATGAACAATGAGGGCCTCCCTGGTGGCACAAGGGGTTGAGTGCTGTAGTGGAAAGATGTCCAGTCACTGCAGCACAGGTTCTACCCCCGGCCAGGGAGGGATACATGTACATTAGTGCTTTTTGCAGCAAAATCCATAGAACCAAAAGATGGAAACAACCCATATGTACATCACCTATTGAATGGATAAACAAAATGTACCATATCCTTATAATTAAATATTATTCAGACATAAATAGGAATGAAGTATCCATACATGCAACAATATGGATGCGCACTGAAAGTACTATGCTAAGTGAAATAAGCCAGACAAAAATGGACAGATTTTGTATGATTTTCTATATTTGAGTTATCTAGTATAGGCAATTTCATGGGAATAGAATAGAATAGAGATTATTACCAAGGATTGGAGAGAGTGAGGAGTTGGTATTGTTTAATGAGTACAGAGTTGTCTTTGGAATGATGATAAGTTGATGGCATGCACAGTGGAGATGGTTACACAACTTTAACATACCTAATTTTTTGCTTTAAAATGGTTTATGATATGTGAATATTTACCTTAGTTTAACAATTATTTTAGAAATATTATTACTTGCTATAACTAAAATGAACCTTGAAAACATTATACTAAGTGAAAGACACAAAAAGCCAAAGCTTTCTTTTATGTGAAATGTCAAGAATAGATAAGTACACAGAGACAAAAAGGTGATTAGTGGTTGCCAGAAGATGGGAATGGGAAGGAATTGGGACTGCCTGCTATTAGGTACAGGTTTTCTTTTGAAGGATGATAGAAATATTCTGGAATACATGATTACATAACATACTGAAAATACTAAATACCACTGAATTGTACGCTTTAAAGTGGTGAATTTCAGTGTCTAAAGAAATCAACCAAGATGCCCTTTGGTGGATAACTATCTTTAGATAAAGAAGTTGTGGTATATATAGTCAATGGAAGACTACTCAGCTACTTAAAAAGATGAAATCTTGCTTTTGACAACATGAATGGAGCTTGAAGTGATTATACTAAGTGGAATATATCAGAAATTGAAAGACAATTTCAAATAAATGATCTCACTTTTATGTGGAATATAAATAAACAAAGCAAACAAATTGGCAAAACACAACAAAAGTAGCTTAGACTGAAAAAAATATGGTGGTTACCAGAGGGAAAGTTAAGGGAGTTGAAAGGAATGGCTGGAAGGGTTAGTTTGATAGAATCAACTTGACATTTCTACTAAGACTTTGTTAGTAAGTGTATGAAGCATATATACATATCAAGGTGTAAAGCTTTATTCTTGAAGTCATATAATTTTGTAAACTATAAAATGGTAATCAATAAAATTTGATTAAAATGTATAAAAATGAAGCCATGGAGTTTATGTGTATTGTCTCAAAAATAAAAGTTATTTTATATCTCTGTGGTTTTATAATTCACTATTACTTTGAGATTGGGGAATAAAATAGGTTTTTAAAAGTATTATTAAAATATTTGAGTCAAATAAATATATACAGGCTGAAAGACTAGTCTACCAGTTGGACTCCTTCTATAAAAACTAAGCCAGCTTATACAATGAGTTTGAAAAAAAGAAAAAGGAGATAAGATGAGATAGTTGATCCAGCATTATATTGCTATATCGCAGAAGCAGAACTAAAACTCAGACACATGTCCCACCTCCAAATGCAAGACTTTCCATATCATATTGTTACAGGGCACCCCAATGTGAATTGGGTTGCCAGTCTGTGGGTCTTCACCCGTGCGCTTACTATTCAATCGTATTATGGACACAAAAGGTTAAATAATGGATTTATTTATAAGGAGAAAGGTAAAGGAATAACCCAGGGAAAGAGGGAGAGAAACACAGGTTAACTAGGATGTCCTACCACTTCTGCTGACTTGGACTCCACCCGCACGCTGAAAACCGATTGAGCGCCAAAACTATCAGCTGTGAACCACCAGGTGCCTACCCAGAGCCCACATGTCCTGTTTTATCCCAACCTGGCTGCTCAGCTCCGCCCTCACGTCCCTGCATGCTTCTTCTTGATACTGATGGGATTTGGAGTTCCAGCATCTGGAGTAGGGGCGGAGTCCATGAAACCTGTACTTGTTACAATATCAGACTGATCTATAGTGGGGGTTTATTTGGGGACAGTCAGCCTTCTGATTACGTGATCACTTGAGTTGTAGCTGATTTGAAAGTTTCTTCCTCTGAAGCATATCAGCCAGCGTACAGACCACTAACTCTTGGCACTCTCAGATCTCCCAGGTTGTATCAGCAGAGAATCAGAAGTAAACCAACTAAATGCAGCATTATTTTTAATGTCTTTAGTTATTCTCCTGACTATAAATTCTCTGTTTATTCCTCTAGGATTTATTACAAGGATCAGGAAGATAAGCATCCTTCTACTTCCTTCTTGTCCCTTCTAGACAGTTTCTCCTACCTTCAGTAAAGCCATTTTTTTTTTGAGCCTTATACTTTGCATTACATATCTTTCTCTTATACCACTTGCTGATTAACATTTTAGTATTTGTGTTAGTTTTCTGTAACAAAATACCACAAACTTTGTGATTTAATGAATGTAATCAATTACCACAAACATAAACCAACACAAATGTATTATCTTACAGTTTTGTGTATCAGAAGTGTTTATATACTCCACCATCATTGAAGTTCTAGTACCATCATATGTCAAGTTGGCCACCTCTACCCTAGCTCAACATCCTTCCCTTTTCTTCTGGTAACCACCAAATTTTTCAGTCTGAATTGTTTTTGTTTCTCATTACTGTACTTTTTAACACTTAAAATAAGATCATATACACAGCTGAGTGATTAAAATGGGTGATCACATAATCTTCAATATCTCCAGTGGCAGGGAACTTTTGATCTTTCAAAGTAATCAAATAAAATCAACCATTTTATTCAGTCAGTCAGACATTTCAAATGGTGATAATAAAAATCCATGAATGTCTAAATGTCATATAGTATGAGGTTTATCCTTTATCCACAGTCCTTTTTTCCAACTTCAAAACTCTCAGTCATCTCCTTATACCCCCAGAATTGACAATGGAAAAGCCCACAGAGTATGTAGAAGACAGCTTCGAGTAAGTAAAAATAGTCTCTGTAGCAATCAATTATAAGCAGTAAACTCAATAGGTCAACTAGTTTTCTGCTACCACAAAAACTTGAGATACCTCATTGTACTGTGGCAATGGGCTCAAGGTTAAGAGATACTGCTAAGTCTAGAACTTAGATGATTATTTAAAATTTAGAAACTGCTTAATAAAAAGACTGAAGATATTTTTGACTTCTTAAGTATTCTTAAAATAGAAAGATCAGCGATCATAGAAAGAATGGAACCAAAATAGCACCTATAAAACTTGATTACTTTTATTTGCTAAATGTCTACCCACAGTAAATTGTGCCCTCCTTAAAGGCTGGCACTGGCCAAGTGCCAGGCACAGAGTATGCATTTAGTGAATGTGTGGATGATTAAGCAAGCTTCCCTGATAAGATGATTAATTAAGCAAGCCACCCTGCAGTTCTTGTTCTTTGTTGCTGTTTCTCAGTAAACCTGAGATACTGTGATATAATTGCTGTGATGAGGACTACTTTGCCCTAATTAATAAGAGTACTAACAATAGCAGTAATAGTCACAATGGCTAACATCTCTATAATGTTTACTATATGCCAGACCTTCTTTTAAGTGTTTTATATGCATGCAATATACTTTAATATTCATAACAACTCTATAAAGTAGCTGTTAGTTTTATCCCCATTTTTATAGATGAAGAAATTGAGGCACATAAACAAAATTTTTCCAGGGATCCAAAGTTGGCAAGTAACAAGTCTGGAATACAGTTTAGGCCTACTAATTCCGGAGTCTTCAAGTACACAAATACTGTACTTGACTCCAGTTGTACTTCTTTGCTTGTTCAGCATGCTTTCTTTTAGTAGTCATCCTTCATTCTTTTGGGAAAATGATTCCATGCAATTTGAATATAGTTGACCACTTTTCTGAGTGCACATGAAGGTATATGTAAGGCCTGGCTGGTTGAATACCTTACTCTCTGGCCAGGATGATTGATTTTTGACTGGCAGTGTTAGTTGAGCCTAAAATAGCCAATGGCTATTCATTCCATGTTTAGACAATATTAACCAAATGCCAGGCATCCTAGCATATGAGATATGTTAACATATGAGATAATTAATGAAACAAAGGTTCCCTTCCCTTGTAGTGGCATTGTAGCAGAGGGAGGCATTGGTAAACATAATAAGCAAGTAAACAGTGTGTCAGAAAGTAAGTGCTGTTGAAAAAAGCAATGGTAGAACAGGGTTTGAAGAGATTCAGATTGCTGGGGTAGCACTGGGTAGATAAAATAGTTTATTTAATAGGGTAATCTGGTTAACCCTCATTGAGGAGGTAGTACTTGAATAGATTGGAAGGAAGAGTATTAACTAGATACATATTTGAAGGGAATAGCTACAACAAATGCTGGAAGGACTGAGCAACAAGGACTGTTAAGATGCAAAGTAGTATGAAAAAGATGTCAGAGTTAAAAGCAGCCCTTTGACAGGACTTTGGTAGGCCCTTCTGAGAATATTAATTTTGAATTACATGGGAAACCATTATAAGTTTCTTTGTAGAGGAATGTCAGGATCTGACAGATTTTAAAGGACCAGTCTGAATTCTATATAGAAAATAGATTTGAAGAAGGAGTAAGACTAGGCAGACCTGTTAAGAAGCTAGTAAAATGATCCAGACTTGGACCAGAGTAGAGAAGGTAGAAATGTTAAGAAATGATCAGTTTTGGAAATATTTTTAAGTAAAACAAGTGTGATTTTTTGTGGTGAATTGAATGGAGGATGTGAAGAATCAAGATGCCGCCAAGGTTTTTAGCTTGAGCCTTTTGAAAGATGAGGATTGCTATTCGTTGGGATGGGGACTTGAACTTGTTATGTTTGAGATTTTATTAAGACCTCTTAAGTTGTATGTAGACCTTTGTAAAGAGAATAGAATGTGTCAATTATAACCGTCACTGATATGAAGGAAATTCAAGGTTTAATAAAAGGGAAAAAAATGTAAAAGATTATTCAGTCTTACTAAAGATCTATACCTGGGGAAATAACCATCATATTCTGGGTGACTAGCCAGCCCTTCAGATGTTTGGTCTCAATTTATATACAATTTGTGCAGATAGGTAACATGCACAAAACAAATACATACTCTATAATAGATAAAGGAGGTATCTGGTTAATTTCTAACATTTTTCAGTTAACATTTTGCCAGAGAAGATATACAAATGACCAGTAAGTGTTATGCACTCAGTGAAACCTTGTAGCAGTTCAGAAAGCTGCTTACACAACTCTCTGGGAACTACTCTTTGTCCCTATTTCCCTAGGAGATGCTCAGGTAAGAAAAAAAGAAAAAGAGGGATCCATATTGGTTGGGTCTAAGTGTTAGCCTGACTTAAAGTCTCCCAGAGGAGCCAGTATCCCTATAGCAATTACATAGGCATAGTGTCCAGGCTCCCTGTAAGGGTTTTTCCAACTCCAAGTCATCACACCCAAGATACTTCAGAGATTTGGCTTAAAATTAGGTATTTTTAGTACTTCCGGTTCTTACAAATCAGGTGTCTCACTTAACCCTAGAGTTGCTTCTTAAGAACATAGTTGACATTCTATCTTTATCAGGTTTTCTGGGGGAACACAGCTAAAATTTAATCAAAAATTGAAGTCTCATGAAGAAAGTTTATATACATAATACATATATATGTTTACATCATTGTTTATATTTGTACAATATTTGACTTCTCTCAGGCATAATTTCCAGAAAATCCCACCACCATGTCATATGTTAACCATCACCATAGTCTCTTGTGCTCTTCCTTCCCATTTCCATCCTCAGCTGAATGTCTTTGAGTTACAGTTTGATAGTTTTGTTCTTGTTTTTTCCTGCTCTCTTGTTTGGTTCTCTCTATATTCCTCATATTGTTGAAACCATCTGATATTTTTCTCTTTCCCGCTGACTTATTTTATTGAGCATAATCCCTTCCAGTTTCACTCATGTTGCTGCAAATGGCATGAGTTTTATCTTTTTGATTGCTGAATGGTATTCCATTGTGTATATATACCATGTCTTTTTTATCCAGTAATCTGTTTTGGGGCATTTAGGTTGTTTCCATAACTTTGCTATTATAAATGGTGTTGCAGTAAACGTTAAGAGTGCAGGTTTCCAGAAAGGGCAAGTTTTGTTAACCCTTCACCCACACAGAGTAACCTATCTCTTCCCCAATACAACAAAATATGGTAATTAGTACTACCCTATATTAAAGATAAGGAATCTTAGGCATAGAGAAATCATGTAGCTTGCTTAGGGTGATGCAACTTCTAATAAGATACTAAAACATCACCCAGTAGCATATGCACTATCAATCTTGTGTTAGGCAAAATAATAGCTCTCTAAAGATGTTCTAATCCTAATCATTGAAACTTTAACTATATTACATAACATTTTATTTATCAGTTGACCTTGAGATGGGGGCAATTTTCCTTCATTACCCAGTGCAACCACAAAGATCCTTACGTGAAAGAAGGAAGCAGGGCATTCAGTGCTGAATCAATACATTGGAGAAAGAGCCATTACTGATGCTGATGATGGAAGAAGGGGCTATCTATAAACCCAGGAATGCAGATGAACTCTAGAATCAGAAAAGGCAAAGAAATAGATTTTCCCTTACTACTCCAGAAGGAATCCAGCATTGCTAACATTTTGCTTTTTGCCCCAAGTGAGACCCATTTTGGATGTCTGATTTTCAGAACCATAAGATAAAATTTGTGTTGCTTTATCTCCAAGTTTGTGGTAATTTGTTACAGAAGCAGTAGGCAACTAATACAATCACTATATTGCACCCCATACTGTATTATACTTCTTGGTGCCAGGCCTTCCCACATTGTTGTTATGCTTCTACTTCTATTTTGCCGCCTTTTCCCACCTGTGGTGACCCTTTTTTGGCCTTCTATCTAGATTGAGTTGGTTGTTTCACCTCTGTGAACTTCATACTTTATAGCCATTCTCAAATAACGTGTTAGATAATGTAGATCTTAACCATATACCTACTGTTTACTCACTGTTCAGGATTTAACTCAAATATCACTGTTGCCTAGATTTTTTTTTTAATCCCAGATTTTCAGCCTTGACTAGGTGTTCCTTCTCTGTGCTCCTGTAATACCACTTCCTGATCTTTGTCATATTTACTACTCACTTCTGTTTACTTGTCTGTTCCGTTAGTCAGAGTTCCTTCTTAGTGTCCTTTATACTTAGACTAAGCACCTAGCATAGAGTAGGTTTAAATAATGTTTAATGAATAAATGAATCATTATTCTACCACTTTGAATAACTGCTGGAATATTGTATTTTTTCTGATGTTGAAAATCAATTTTTCTCTCAGAGAACAAAAAATAAGAGCTCACTGTGGCCATCACCTGCTGATTTAAGGTGCATCCCTTTTAGCATTTGTTTTCTCTCTCAAGTGATCCTTAAATTTTAGCAGTATGTTCATAAATAATAATGTTATTTTTCTCTTTCCTTCCCAATTTTGCATGAGAAAGAAAGCTAACATTTTACCTGGCATAATGTTTTGGCACAAAGACAAAACTATGTGGTCTTAGAATCCAAGAATCAAAAAGCTTTTGATTCTTGATCTATGTCGACATTCTAGATTTTAATCTTTTAGCTACCTCTCATGTAAAGGTATTCTCCATTTACCTTCCAGGACTCTGTGCTTTCATGCCTACAAATTCTTCACTAGCATTTTTGCTCTCAAGAGTCCTTATATGGACCACAGAGGAACTCTTGATTTTCGATTTGAATTAAATAATAAAAAGCTTCATCTAGCCTTTTTGTTTATCCTAAAGGCTCCTCCGTAAGCAAGCTTGCTTCTGTGATTCACTGAAAAAAAGCTTTTCTTTACCCTCATGTCTGCACTTTCTGAACTCTAGTCTACTAAGACCAAGTCAGGATAAACTGAGCTTTAGTTCACATCACGACTCTTTTTAAACTCAGTTTGAAGGAAAGTATATTATAGTACACAGAGTGTGAGAACTGACTAATTTGTAATTTAGATATTCTAAAGGTGTTCACAGAGTATTTCTTACAAAGTATACATGAGGAGGAATATTCTATTTAGCAATTTTCCCCTCCACTTTTGGGGTCAGAGAAGCAAAGGAGATAAAAACCATGTTAGAACAGTGGACACAAGGAGATGCTGGTCAACTGATGGGATAATACATTAAGGATGTAATTTTAATTCAGAAGAATTGCTGACACTAGAGATTTTTACTATGAAGAACTGCTCCCTCAGATGCAGTGGATAATGTGAATGCATTTATAACCCTGAGTGAAGACTTAATGAGAATGTCTTCTATTTGATTGGTGTTTGTATGGAAACAGTGTACTGGAGAATGTGGAAAAATTATTTTGCTCAAGTTTCCAAGCAAAATAAAATGCATTGTCTTAATTGAATTTGTTTTGACATTCTTGCTGCCCCACACAGGTCAAGTTGCAAGATGGAACAAAAGAATAAGCTAGAGGATAATATGAGGTCTTGACCAAAATGCTGTAAATGTTAGGGATGGTGTTCTTACTGGTGTATGAAACCGTTAAATGAAGAATGTTATTAGAGATATGCATTCATCTCCATATTAAAAAGGCCATGTTGGAAATAAAATGTCATGGAGTGTAGAAAAGATGAGGATTAAGATAGCCTGAAAATTAGTCTTTTGATTGCTATAAGACTTTAACTACAGCGCCTGTTATTTTATGCAGAGGTATTTTTCTTTAGATCACTTGAGGATAGACTGCTTAAAGAGATGTGGTCTGTAGAATAAGGGAATAAGGGAATAAGGAATAAGGGAAATAGCTACAATTATAATCAGAACACTAACATAAGAACTTTGTTTTTAGTATTTATGTATGCCAGGTAGTATTCTTAGTGATACATATAACTCACTTAAGTATAACTAATACTTAATTCTAATTTTTGCAATTTCAAAGTAACCAGGAAACTTTCTTCTCAGAAAAGTGAATCAAGATAATTTATAAAGCTTTGAAATAAATCTGAAATACCAACAATAAGGCAAGTCAATGTGACCTCTATTTAAAAAATCAATTAATTAAAAAAATCTCAGCCAGTTGTTTTGAAGACTCAAAAACAAACCTTTGAACTTTCAGTATTGTGGCTGATCAAAAATAACTATATGTATCCTATTCCTTTTGCAATGCAGTTTTTTTATTTTAATTTTTTTTAGTTTAACTCATTGATGTAACTACTGAAGAGTAGGGTAATTTTAAATATCATTTTAAGTTATATGCTGCTTTTTATGCTGTTCAAATCAATAATCTAAATGGTGGTTATTAACCTATAATATCCATTTTGGCAGTGTGTACCTTGTATAGGTACATCCTGTTTCTGCAGAGAACTGCTTAAGGAGTGTGGTATTTTATTTTTCTAATCTATGCTCAAATCTGTGAACTGAGGAGGTGGTGCTCATCTGCAGTTCTGAATAGACTACTTATCCATCACCATATATGACAACTTGTTCTGTAAGTCTTAGGGAGGCAATGAAATTGCTATTTTCAAAGTGATTATGTCTTATGCATATTAGACTTGTAAATGAATTTTCCAGATATATCTTCCCATTTTATTTTTTTCTACCCTCAATCTTTCAAAATGTACACCTAATCCCCATAAAAAGATTCAATATCCAAAAAAAGTACTAGAAAACCAGGTAATGCAAGGTATCTCAGTGAGTAAATGGCCTGGGCTTGGAAGTCTCATTGTTCTTTAACTGGTTGCTGGCACAGATGGAGAGCGGAGACTACTGCCTGCTAAAGCTGGTGCTGAGAAGAGCCTGTGGCTGCTCTTCAGAGGTTAATACAAGGAAAATCTCTTGATTTGCTAGAGGAGTCTGGGAGGAGAGCAGATGGCCACAAGAAGGGCCCTCCAGCTTACTCAGCTGCTCTGAGAAGCTTAGGGTGACCTCTCTGATACAAACAAACCAAGTAGCTCTCAGGGTAATGGAGCAGCATCATTTGTATTCCTGAATAACAATACTTCTCCTCACTTTGCAATCTCTCACACCCTCACCCAGTGTGTGGGCGCCATCTGTTTCTTGTGAACTTACATAGGCACTGGTCCTGGCCAGTTAAGATTTCTCTTAAATGATATCTCTGGGAGATGTATTTTTTACAAATTATTTCCATATGCATCTCATAGACATATAAGTATTCTATCTGTTTGCATAAGTAAGAAACTAGGGCAAAGAGATATTGAGGAATACTGGAATAAGAATGTAAGTATCCTGATTTCTGAGCTCTTTTTATCATAGTATGAGCTCTTCATCATAGAGCCATTCCCATTCTGTCATTTAGGGCAGTAGTTATCTAACACTGAATAAGGCTTTCTAGAAAGGAAATCAGTTATTTTGAGATATCACTTTCACTATTTTAAATTTTCATGTGTCTACTGTTCTGCTAAGTGACAAAAAGGAGAAAGAGTGGTACTAGCAAACTGTTTCGTCCTTCCAGAAGACAGGAATCTAAATGAGAATGTCTAATTTACACTATGCAGTATCATCAAAATAAATTTATTCAAAAGGAAAGCATTCTGATTTAAAGAAGTAGTTTATCTCTGTGTGTTTGTGTATACACACTTAAACTGACTACAAGAAAAATTACTCTTTTTGTAAACCACAGTGCTTTCCTCTTCCATTGGCTGAATCTACATTCATTTTCATGCATTAGCACCTGCCCAGGGGCCTGGTGAATCAAAAGAGCAATGAGCAAAGTGGTTTTAATTGCCCAAGCTTTCCTAGAGACTTTCTTGCACTCAGAAGCACAAAAGACTGAATGGTATCAGAGGACTATACTGAGAAGTGTTTTCCTTCAGAACTCTCAGCAGATGATTCACTCACTGTGCTAAGTCATTGTCTTGTACAGATGAGTTCATGAGTCCATCTTTATTCCAATTGTGAGAGCATCACCAAGCACTTGTCAGTGTTAGTTGCCTTGAACAATTGCCCAGGAAAATAGGCAAAACCAGAGTTTACTGACTTGTCATTAATGCAATCTTTGCAGGGTTGTACTAATTATCCTTATAAAGTTTTGTATGCATAATTTAGAGTGCATTGTCATACTTAATATTGTGTAGTAGTTGAGAGCACATACTGGAGCCAGACTACCTGTACTCAAATTCTAATTCTTTTGCAGTTTGTGTAATCTTAAACAAGTTCCTTAATGTCTAAGAGCCTCAATTTTCTGATCTGAAAAAGGGAGATAACTAGTGAACCTGTCTTGTAAGGTTATTGTAAGGATTTAGTTAATATGTGGAAATTATTTAGAACACCTTCTGGCAAGTAATAAATATCTAATAATTTTTAGCTAATAAAACTATTGATATTTGCAATTATTTAATTGAGGTCAATTTGGTTTACAAATTGCATATGATTTAGAGAAATAGGTTTACACCTCTTCAGATGTATGTTATTTTACCATACCACACCCACTACCAAAGCACCCATGTCCTCATGTACTTCATTATACATAACTGTTGGGTGCCTTCCTCCCACTTATCTCCCTTCCCCTTCTAGTAGCCTGAGTTCTGCAGTCATATATATATATACATATATATATATTTTTTTAATTTAAAGATTTATTTATTTATGCATACAGAACTGGGGTACAAGCCAGAGGTGCAGGAGCGGTGAGAGGATTCACCAGAGACAGAGTGGGATGCAGAACAGGCTGACTGATGAAATACACTGCTGAGGGGAGCAGTGGGCAGGTCAGGAGAGGTCTACTGTGCCATGTGGTCACCTCCCGGGTGAGGACTGAACTCATGCTGAAGTGGCTTTAGCTTCTTAGTGCTGTGCTTTAACCCTCTGTGCCACCAGGGAGGGCCCTGCAGTCATATTTTTAGTGTTTGTTTTGGTTTAGTTGTCTGTTCCTTATTTCTCTATATTCTTTGTATGAATAAACTCATCTACTACTTGTCTTTCTCCTGACTTCCTTCACTTAGCATAATCCCCTCTAGTTCCATCCATGCTGTCACAAATGTCAAGATTTCCTCTTTCTCTCTCTCTTTGTAGCTGAGTGTATATATCACATCTTCATATCTAGTCATCTGTTGTTGGAAACATAGGTTGTGTCTATAACTTAGCTATTGAAAATAGTGCTGCGGGGCCCTCCTGGTGGTGCAGGAGGTTAAAGTGCAGCACTGTGAAGCTATCACAGCTACTGCAGCACAAGTTTGATCCCCGGCCAGGGGGTGTGACCCACATGGCATGGCAGGCTTCTCCTGACCCGCGCTCTGCTCTCCACTCTGTCTCTGGTGAATCCTCTCACTCTCCCCCACCTCTGGCCTGTACCCCAGGTCTGTATGTATAAATAAATACATCTTTTAAAAAATAATGCTTCAGTGAACATAGGAGTGCATATATCTCTTCAAATTAGTGTTTTGCATTCTTTGGGTAAATACCTTACCCACTAATCAATCCTAACAACACACAAAAAAGACCACTGTTTCTCCTGATGTGATGTATAAGAGGTACACAACACTACCTGTGAGGTAATTGTACCAGAAAATCTGAATCTAATCAAGTCTCTCTGGAGCTGACTATTATTTTTCAGTAAATAATTGACCTCTAGGTATTTGCTTAAATCAGCAAATTATTGATGCACAAGTTTATGGCATTTATGTTTGTACTACATTCAACCTATTCTCAGGAGGTACTACACTTCTAAAAATGTTACTAAGGCAAGGAATACTAATATTTGAAACTCTTAGTTTACATTCTAAGAAATATGAATGGAAAAGGGCACTCCAGCAAGGAAACTTTCTCAGAACTTCCTGCCTTTAAAATAGGATTTAAACCTGGAGCATGAGATACAATCAGTGTTAATAGAGTTGATGGAGTCCTAAGATTCACCCAGCTCAAATGAACATGTTCCCAAGAACATAACGGGAGATAAGCATTAACTTTTGAAAAATATTTTGCAGAAAGTTTCTCAGTTGTTTTAACATTGACTTGCTATAGAGACAGGTGGACTCTTATTTTAATATTTGACATTTTGTTGCTAATTCTAGATTGACTTAGAGGATTAAAGCCATTACCAATGCTGTGAAAACTGAAATTTTAGAATTACAATAAACCTGAAAGTAATTTTCTAGTAATGTTTCTAGTTGTGTTGTTTTATGAAGTTAAATGTGTTATTGCCAGACAACACAATATTATACAGAGATAATACAGTGCAGTAATTAAGATGGGCTTTTGAGCCAAACCCCCTGAATGTGAATCTTGAATTTACCATTTTCTATCATGACGGCCTTCAGCAAATTTATGTTTTTCTCATACATAAATTCAGAATAATAGTAATCAGCCAGGTTTTTCAGATAAGCAGAATCAATAGGAGATGACAGATGGATGGATGATGGGCAGATAAATCATGATTTTTATATATGATTTATTTCAAGGATTGGCCTCCATAATTAGGGGAGGTAGAAAGTCTGAAATCTATAGGGCAAGCCCGCAAGCTAGAAATTTTTGGTCTGGATCTGATACTGTAGTTATGAGGCAGAAGTTCTTCTTTCTTAAATTTTTCTCCTTTCTCAGAGAAACCTCAGTTTGCTAGTAAGCAAAACTCATTTAACCTGTTAGATGATCCACTCATGTTACTGAGAATAATTCCTTTAATTAACAGTAACTGATTGTAGATGCTAACCACATCTACCAAGTACCTCCACAGCAACACCTGAATTAGTGTTAGATTTAATTACTGGATTCTGTACCCTCATCAAATTGACACATAGAAAATATTACATCTGCTATCAAATTCATAAAGTTGTGGATATTAAATAAGTTAAAATATTAAGAACAGAGTACACAAAGTTCTTAGAACAGAGCCTAGCACACAAGGGTACTCTTAAAGGTTAGCTATCTTTTTAAAAAGTTACTTATTTATGCATTTAAGAACTGGGGGACAGGCCAGAGATGCAGGGGTGAAAGGATTCATCAGAGACAGAGTGGGGAGCAGAACAGACAGATGTACTGAAATACACTGCTGAGGAGCATTGAGTGGGTCAGGAAAGACCTGCTGTGCCATGTGGGTCACCTCCCTGGCCAAGGATCAAACTCGTGCAGCACTGGCTGTGGATAGGTTTGTAATGTTGCACTTTAACCCCTTGCACCACCAAGGAGGGCCTCTAGCTATTATTTTTATACTCTTTAAATCCCTCAAATACCCTGGTTCCAGGAAAGATAATATTAATATACTGGTTATTATTTAGTGTAGTAATAACTCAATTGATATAAAAATCTCAACTTTCAGCCATACTATAGATGTTAGATATAATACTACTAGGGAAAGAAACCCATTTGGGGGCCCTCCATGGCGGTGCAAAGGGTTAAAGTGCGGCACTGTTGACAACCACTGTACTACAAGTTTGATCCCCAACCAGAGAGCTGACCCACATGGTGAGGCAGAACTCTCCTATCTCGCCCACTGCTCCCCTCAGCAGTGTGTTTCAGTCAGTCCTCCTCCTGTTCCCCCTCTGTCTCTGGTGAATATCCTCTCACTGCTTGTACCCCAGCTTTTATATGCCTAAATAAATAAATCTTAAAAAAAAACATTTGGTGAAAAAGACACTAAGTAAAAGTATTTCCAAAGTAAGATTAACAGGCTAAGAGAGCTTTACTGTGTAATATCACATTATGAGAGACTCAGTGATAGTCACTATATCATAATATACCGATGTTAGAATGAACTGTGGAGATCATCTAGACCAGCTGCTCATGTTTTTTTAATTGAGGTATACATATAACGTATATGTAATAGTTTCAGAAATACAACCTAATGATACATGTATACACTGTGAGATGCTTATCACAGTAAATCTAGTTAACAGCAGTCATCAAAAAATTTGCTAATAACATGGATGAAGCTGAAAGGGATCATGCTTAATGAAATAAACCAGAAAGAAAAAGAAAAATACCAGATGGTTTTACTCATAGCAGGAGTGTAAGGGATCAGAGGGGGGAAAAAAAAAGAGACAAACAAGTGTAATAGAGTAAAAATTAAAACAATGAACAACTATAAACCAGAGACATTTTATGGGGGTGGAAGGCGAAATGGGATCAGAACTGGGATGGGAAGAGTGCACTGGACTGTGGTGATGGCACGTGGGTGAATTGGTGGTGGGAAACCCATGGGGATTACAACTGATATTAAAAAATGCACAAAATGAAGAATGATGTAAAAAATATATAAAATAATAATATAATAAAAATATTTAAAAATATATAATATAATAATAATATATTTTTATTTGCAAATTTCTTTTATTTTTACTTTTAAGATTACTCTTTGAGATTGTATGTACCGTAGGCCAAAGTAAAGACAATTTTCACAAGTAAAAAAAAATTTACTCTGATAATTTTCAAATGTATACTACAGCTCTACTAATAAAATTTAATCACTATACTGTATATTATATCCCCATGATATTTTCAAGGCTAGCATTACTCTGACACCAAAACCAGATAAGATGACTATCACAAAAAGAGAAAGTTACAGAGTATCCCTGATGAATAAAAAAACTGTCAATAAAACATTAGCAAGCAAAATTGAGTAACACACATTAAGAGCATCACACATCATGTCAAGTAGAACTTATTCCAGGGATACAAAGATGGTACAACATCCACAAATCAGTTAACATGATATATACCACATTTGTTGCAACTGGAAATTTTTGCAGTTTGCGGTGGAAACACGATGAAAGACACAGCGGTTGTGGAGCTGGTTTGCAAGGCAAGACTGCTGCTGAGCAGCTCTTGTACATTTATTGAAATCATACAGGATAGTAAAAGCTGGTCATGTGTCAATGGTATGAGGAATAGAGTCTAGAGGGTGGGATAGGAATGGGGAACAAAGTTTTACAAGGGAAAGGGAAGGGGACATCGTGACCATAGGTATGATGTTATCACCAGCAGAGTCATCCCAAGACCGCCATAGAGATAATTATGTAATCAGGTCATCAGCAGCCTCATGATACAAACTATACTCTGTAGGTAGTCAAGGAATGTTCTGCTCTGACTTGTGGATAGCAAACAGGTCACAGTTGCCCATGAATAGCCAGCTTCTAGGAACCCACACACATTAACAAAATAAAGGTCAAAGTCATGATCAGCTCAATAGATGCAGAAAAGGTATTTAACAAAACTCTTGTCTTAAAAACTTGGAAGCTGGCCCTCTCTGGTGGCGCAGCGGGTTAAAGCATAGCACTGAGAGGCTGGGGCCACTTCCGCATGAGTTCGATTCCTGCCTGCCCTGGAGGTGACCACATGGCGTGGCAGACCTCTCCTGACCTGCCCGCTGCTCCCCTCAGCAGTGTACTTCGTCTATCTGCCTGTTCTGTACCCCACTCTGTCTCTGGTGAATCCTCTCACCCTCCGCATCTCTGGCCTGTACCCCAGTTCCGTATGCACAAATAAATCTTTAAAAAAAAAAAAAACAACTTGGAAGCTGTAGTCCAATTTTTCTTTCATACCACTACCAGAGTGATTTTGTTTTTAGAGATACTCAATACACAGAGAAAGCCCTGACCTTGTGGAGCTTCCATCGTGGTAAGATACTCATTAATGACTATTTTTGTCCCAAATGTAACCATATTTTTAGTCATTCAGAAACTGCTGTGGGACAAGTGCAGAAATGTCTTTGCATCCCTTTTAGATTCAGAGGCTTGGAACCTATGCTTTTCATATGTTGTCATCACTATCTTATTCTTTAGGGTCTCTTTTCATCAGGACTTTAGACATTTCTTAATAATGTACTAAATACTATTAAGTGGCCTAGAGAAATTAAGAATCTCCTCCCTTAGGGCCTGGTTTTCAGCTAAGCTGAAACTTGACCATTGGGAAAGTTGTCTAATTCCCTTGTCATGGAGACCCCATTAACAATAACTGCATGTACACATGAATAATAAGTCTAAAGGTCACTTTACAGTACAAGAACACGTTGAAAGCTGGGCAGAGCAAGTATTACTACCCCCACTTTCCTAAGGAGGATGTTCAGGCTCAGGGTTGTAAAGTGAGTGGCCCAACACTACAGAATAAATAGGAGATCCTGGCTGCCAAATTTTAGTGCAGTGTGTTCTTTGCTCTACAACTGGCCATGTTTGGTGGACATAGATTTGGAAAAGAGCTACTTCTCATTCCTGCAGTTCTTTTTCTTAGATTTAAAGTGAAGGCATACTTAATCGAACGTAACTTTTTTACTTTGCTTTAAACACTATGTTTTAAATCTGCAGCTACTTTTAGCTTGAGGGAAAAAAAGTTCTGTGAAGTTTAGAATATATACCTAGACTGTGAATTTAGAAAATTAACTTTTATCTTTTTCTTCCTTTGGAAATTAATCTTAACTGTTTCAGAAATGTGCACCTTTCTTTGATTTGGACCTGAATGGGCAAATCAAATGTGATGTTAGTTTTGCCAGGTTTTATGAATATACTTGTAAATTTCGGTCTTTCTTTAACCATAATTATTTGAAACTTGAACTTTGGAATGTTTTCTCTACATTTGTTAATTCTTCCAGATCACAATAATAACTCTAGAACTTACATATACACCATTTATAATTTGGCAAGTATTTCTCCAACAGATATAAGGTTATTTAAAATTGCTTCTCTATTCACAGTGTTCAATGCAGTTAAACTGAAAAATCTCAAGTTCTCCCCTCCTTTGTTCCTGTCTCTACTGTTTGGCATATCATAATTGTTTGCTTATGTGTCTGCAGTTCTCTAGCTTCACTTGCTAGCTGAGGAGTCTTAGACAAATTATTTAACCTTTATGAGTCTCAGTTTATACACCTTTAAAATAAAAAAATAATGCCCACTGCGTAAGTTTTTTTGTGATAAATTATTAAAAGTATCCAACACATTTCTGCAGTATAGTAAGTATTTAAAAAATATTTGATGTTCCTCTTTGTTAGCATCCTCAGGCCTAGCAGTCTTATACTTAAGATCTTATTAAACTTGTCTGGGTAACTGAATGGTTGGCTGAATACATATTCTTGTGAAGGAGAAGAATTATATTTAAAGAGTAAATGAGTCTAGAATGATTTGCTATTGATTTTAGTTCTTCCTATTTAGTTTTAACTTAAAAATCTGTCCTATACATTGCAAAATTATTGGTGGTAAGTGCTAGTGATAGATGTATAACGCTACATAGTCTTAATGCACCAAGCTCTGCTTTCCCTTCTTCAGGGTTTCTTGCCTTAAGGTATTCCACACAGTCATCATTTTGCAACTGTTTTGAGGGGAAAATGTCCTTATCTTCCTTCCTCCTGTCCTTCCTCATGATGTTCTGGTTTCTCTTTCATTTGTAACACTCACCTTATGCAAAATTTTACTGATGTTATTTGTACAGTTATGTTTGCCCCCCACACAGAACTAAAAATGTACCAGAGGTCCTTAACTTATTTAGTGCTTCTTACTGTTCTTTTTGAGACTATCATGAAGCTACAAACTGTTCCCCCAGAAAAATGTACATGTGTCCAAACAAAGGTTTTCATATTAGTTCAGGAGGTTCATAGACTCCAGAGTAATAAGTAAAAAAAGATTAATACCCGAGTTTTAATGACTTTCATGTCTATGGCAGATGTTTGGTAAATAGTTTCTGAATTGATTCATTGAAATGCAAAGTAAAAATCTTAAAGTTTTTAACTACAGAATCTCTAAAAACACTGTTTTTGTTTCCATAGGCTTCCATCTCAGTGGCACTGTAACTGAGCCGGCCACTACTTCTGAACCAGCAGTGACTTACAAAGTTGCAATAAGTTTTGATCGATGCAAAATCACTTCAGTAACATGTGGCTGTGGGAACAAGGACATATTCTACTGTGCTCATGTGGTAGCACTCTCACTCTACAGGATCCGTAAACCAGACCAAGTCAAATTGCGTCTTCCTATCTCAGAAACCTTATTCCAGATGAATAGGGACCAACTGCAGAAGTTTATTCAGTATTTAATTACCGCCCACCACACAGAAGTTCTTCCTACTGCACAGAAATTGGCAGATGAAATTCTATCCTCCAACTCAGAAATCAACCAAGTAAATGGTAATTCAACTACATTTTTGTTGCTAAAAATCTGCTTTGTTGTTTTATTGCATGTTTAGAGGTTAAGGAATTTTTGTAGTTGTAATCACTTAACCTTAGTGAGTTCATTGTGTCCTAACACCTCTGTGTGTGATTCTTAGTTTCCTAAAGTAATGCAGTTGTCTATCTCATAAGGCTCTCCAAAAAAAGGATAAAGAATGTTAGAGTTATGTATTGATCTACTTTATGGATTTTACTTGTTCATCTAATCCCTATCTCCAGGAGCTTGAATATTCACTAGTGAAATAACATATAAAATAATTTGTGTCATTTTGTGAAATGAGGTGATAAGACAATTCTCTTTAATGTTTTGGGATTCCACAAGTATCAGGGTTAATTCTAAAAAGTA